>NC_057804.1:573458634-573467980 GCF_018294505.1 Triticum aestivum | reverse complement strand
GCCCGCGCCTCGGTCGCCGCCGCCGGTGCCAGATCCGGCGCCCCCTCGCCGGAGCCGCCCCGTCTCCGTCCTCCTCCCGGCCAACTCCGGCACCGCCTCGATCCGCGTGTGAGCCAGATCGGATCTGGACCCCTTGGTTGACTTTCTTCTCCCTCGAAATCCCCGAAGTTATTTTTTGTCAGTAATTTTGTTGCATGTTCGTTGCACCACAACGTTGCACCCGTGGCTCCGTTTTGGGCGTGTAGCATACCGAATTGTTCGACTCGACGAGTACATCATTTCATCTCATTGCATCATTTTCATTTGAGCTCATCTTGAGGCCCGAAATGCTGTTGGAAGAGTGCTTCATAATGTTAGTTTCAGATTCTTATCAGAACATGCACTTTTGTCATTTTTGCCATGATTGAGGTGTGCATCTTATGTACTTGAGCCCTATATGTGTTTTGAACTATGCCATGCCATATTTACAGAGGTGCTTACCATGTATTTTTGTGATCAATGTGGTGACTAGCACAAGCATGCAAACTAGGCCTCGTGATGTTGCTGATTTTAGTCCCTGTTCTGCTGATATTTTGATGCCATGTAAACATGATGCTACAGAGTGATCCATGCATATTTTGAGATACTTCAGTAAGGATGTTTTGAACATATGGTTATGATATATCCATTCATGCCCCTGGTTGCAATTATGGAGTAGTCTAGCATGTAATTTTCGTGGTCTACTTTTGCTTCAAAATGTTTCCTGGCAGATTGTTTATATGTTATTCAATTTTGCCAAGGTTGTTGTAGTTGATTTGTGTATGCTATGATGTTGTTCTTGCCATTCATAGCTTCTATGCCATGTCTTATTGATGGATGTATGCTTAGTTTATCATGAAATGCTCTGTAGTGAGTGCATCGAGCTCGCGAAGATGCCTTCATAATTCTGCCAATGCCATGCTCTGTTTGCTGAATCTGTTAACGGAACTTGCTATGTTTACATGGGTGCCATCATATCTTCTGGTCCTTTTTGGCTCATGGTCAGTAAGGGACTTTTGATCTATGCTTTGAGTAGAATCATGCCATGTCTTGTTTTTCTATTATAAGTTCCTGTAGCATGTTGATAACTTGCTCTGAACATTGCTTCGTGATGCTGTTTATGCCATGTCCAACCTGATATTTTTTGCTCTTTTGCCATGCTTGTTTGAACCTGTTGTGGTGTGATTTAGCCATAGCTCAGTGTTCCTCTTTTGTTAAGCATCTCCTGTAGATCACTGCCATATGCTTTGTTTGTATGTTGGGGTGCTGTAGCATAGTTTCTTGTTGCATGCTAAGTAGCATCATGCTGTTAATCGCAGCTTTGTGCCATTCTTATTTTGTTTGTCATTTGCAAACCGTGCATCCGTTCCCGGTGATTTTTATATCGATTTCAACCGAAATCATCTCATCTTTCCAGCGGCATACTTGGTTTGCCAAGTTGATGACTTGTTCATCCTTTTTCCTCCCGGAGCATGCATACGCATTGCATATCACATCTCGCATATCATGACATGTATTGCATCATGTTGCTTGAGCATTGCACCATGATTTATTGTGTTCCATTTCTTGTGTTCTTGCTTTGGGTAGAGCCGAGAGACGAGTACGTGCATGAGGAACCTGTTGAGAACGCTTACGAGGATCAAGCCTTCGACAACTCTGAGAACCTTGCAGGCAAGATGACCATACCTTCGATATCACTTCTATCTTTGCTTTGCTAGTACTCGCTCTATCGCTATGTTAGCTCTACCTGCCACTGTTTATCATGCCTCCCTATTGCCATGTCAAACCTCTAACCATCCTGTCCTAGCAAACCGTTGTTTGGCTATGTCACTGCTTTTGCTCAGCCCCTCTCATAGCGTTGCTAGTTGCAGGTGAGGATGAAGTTTGTTCCTGGTCGGAACATGGATATTTTGGGATATCACAATATCTCCTGTTTAATTAATGCACCTTATATACTTGGTAAAGGGTGGAAGGCTCGGCCTTATGCCTGGTGACTTGTTCCACTCTTGCCGCCCTAGTTTCCGTCATAACTGTGTTATGTTCCTTGATTTTGCGTTCCTTACACGGTTGGGTGATTTATGGGACCCCCTTGACAGTTTGCTTTGAATAAAACTCCTCCAGCAAGGCCCAAACTTGGTTTTACCATTTGCCACCTAAGCCCTTTTCCCTTGGGTTTGCGCGAGCCCAAGGGTCATCTTTATTTACCCCCCGGGCCAGTGCTCCTCTGAGTGTTGGTCCAAACTAGAGCATCGTGCGGGACCGTCCCTTGGCAACTTGGGTTATGTTGGTACCTGTACGCTTCACTTATCCGGTGTGCCCTGAGAACAAGATATGTGCAGCTCCTATCGGGATTTGTCGGCACTTCGGGCGGCTTTGCTGGTCTTGTTTTACCATTGTCGAAATGTTTTGTGAACCAGGATTCCGAGACTGATCGGGTCTTCCCAGGAGAAGGTATATCCTTTGTTGATCGTGAGAGCTTGTGATGGGCTAAGTTGGGACACCCCTGCAGGGTATAATGTCTTTCGAAAGCCGTGCCCGTGGATATGAGGCAGATGTGAATTTGTTAATGTCCGGTTGTAGATAACTGGACACTTGACTTCATTATAATGCATCAACCGTGTGTGTAGCCGTGATGGTCTCTTCTCGGCGGAGTCCGGGAAGTGCACACGGTTTGAGTTATGCTTGACGTAAGTAGTTTTAGGATCACTTCTTGACCGCTTCTAGCTTCTCGACCGTTGCGTTGCTTCTCTTCTCGCTCTCACTTGCGTATGTTAGCCACCATATATGCTTAGTGTTTGCTGCATCTCCACCATATTACCCCTTTTCCTACCTATGAGCTTAAATAGTCTTGATCTCGCGGGTGTGAGATTGCTGAGTCCTCGTGACTCACAGATTCTACCAAAACAGATGCAGGTGCCGAGGATACCAGCGCAGATGGCACGACCGAGCTCAAGTGGGAGTTTGATGAGGCCCTTGGTCGTTACTATGTTTCGTTTCCAGATGATCAGTAGAGGAGCCCAGTCGGGACGATCGGGGATCTAGTATTTGGGGTTGTCTTCTTTTCATTTGGATTTGATCGTAGTCGGTCTATGAGTGTATTTTTAATGATGTATGATCTTAATTATGTATTGTGTGAAGTGGCGATTGTAAGCCAACTCTCTTTATCCCATTCTTGTTCATTACATGGGATTGTGTGAAGATGACCCTTCTTGCGACAAAACCACCATGCGGTTATGCCTCTAAGTCGTGCTTCGACACGTGGGAGATATAGCCGCATCGTGGGTGTTACAAGTTGGTAATCAGAGCCATCCCCGACTTAGGAGCCCCCTGCTTGATTGTTTGCTGGCGATGTTGAGTCTTGAACAAAAATGTTTTGAGTCTTAGGATTATATATATCGGAGAGTAGGATTCTTTTTACTCCTCAGTACCTTCGTCGCTCTGGTGAGGTCTCCTGACGTAGATGTTTTGACTTTCCTCTCCTCAAATTTCACTAAAGTTTTTTTAGGATCACGCGGGTATCTTGGAATCGTTCCGATGGTTTTGTGACGAGAACATTGTTCTTGGTGCCTCCTGTCTATTATGTGGCTTTGACCCGGGGAGTTGAGCTCCGAGGTGTTGTCGTCACAATTTTATCGTTGCATTCTGGAATACCTGAGTTTTGCCGACATTGAAAATCTCTTTTATGCAGTTGTTGGTGAGATAACCTCGATGCCACCCAGTACTGGGGCGGGAGTTCGGGAGTATTGCCATAACTCGTATAACGGATGCTTTTCAAAGGATGAGGTACACGATTTCCGAAGGTTTCTTGGTTATGTGTTGACGGATGGATACAGCTGGATGTAGGGATTGTTAGTTTGGGTGAGATATATTGCTTCCCCTGTATCCCCTACACCTGATTGCATAACCAGAAAGTTTCGGGAGTTTATAGGTGGGATTCAAGTAGCTCTAGCATTTCTTCCCGCAGATATTTGGTTTGTGATTGGGTAATCCTTACCACTTATTTGTTCCAGTTGCACCTTGTTTATTTCATTCATCAATCTCTTATCAAGTGGCTTCTCACCTTAATGGACGTGTGATGTTTGCTTTGGAATTCATTCATTCATCCTTGTTCAAATGTTTATTGTGAAGACTATATGTTGCAATTTCTATCCGTTGATTCAACTTGTCTATCTTTCTATCAAGATGCTAACGGATGTCACCCTCTTTAGGATGGCTCCGCCAATGCGTCAGAATCCGGAACGCAATGGTGGGAATCAGGCGAACCCTCCACCTCCACCTCCGCCTCCGGAGGCATGGCAAGCTTTGATGGCAGCCACAAACGCCAATGCCCAGATGATGATTCAGCTCATGCAAGAGCGCAACCAAGGCCAAGGCAACCAAGGGAATCAAGGTCAAGGACAGTTCAACCATCAGCCTCAATTTCCTACCCTCAACCAATTCCTGGCAAATCAGCCGAAGTCTTTCAGCTACTGTGTCGAGGCCACAGACGCCGATGATTGGCTCGTGGATATCAACAAGCATTTTGAATGCAGCAATGTCAGGCCTGAGGACTATGTCAAGCTTGCTTCTTTTCAACTCAAGGATCAAGAAGCTGATTGGTTCCAGCAATACAAGGATTCCAGAGGAGGTCGAGTGATTACTTGGACTGAGTTCTGTCGGGACTTTAAAGCTCACCACATTCCTACCAGTGTTGTTGAGAGCAAGCGTGAGGAGTTCTGCAATCTCAAGCAAGGCAACATGTCAGTGTACGAATACAACGAGCAGTTTCAGAAACTTGCTCACTTCGCTAAGCAAGATGTTCCTGATGAGAAGAGTATGATCTGTCAATTCAGAGGTGGCCTCAGTGAGGATCTGCAGTTAGCTCTCGTTCTTGTTGAGCCTACTCAGTTTGATCAATTCTACAATATGGCCCTCAAGCAAGAAGGTGCTCAGCTCAAGTGTGAGGCTTCTAAGAAGAGAATCAGGGATGCAGTGCAGTCTTCTTCTTCCTCACAAGTGGCAGCTAAGCAGCAGAAGTTCTACCTTCCTCCTCCTCCATTTCGTCAGCCTTACCAGCAGAAGAACTCAGGCGGTCGTGGATCTTCCCACCCACCCAACCCAGGCTACCAGAACAAGTCTCAGCCTCAAGCTCCAAGGTCAAATGCTCCTTATCATCGTCCACTCTCAGAAGTGACTTGCAACAAGTGCCAGCAGAAAGGTCACTATGCGAACAAATGCTTCAATCAAAGGCGCCTTCCTCCTCCTCCTTCTGTGAGATCTTTAAGCAATGCTATGGTCAGGCATAATCCAAAGTATGCAAAGGTGAACATGATGAATGCAGCTCAGGCAGAGGATTCTTCTGACGTGATAATGGGTAATCATCCAGTTAATGATATTCCTGCAAAAGTCTTATTTGATACTGGTGCATCGCATTGTTTCATGTCAAGATCGTTCTTTGCAAAGAATGATTTTACTTGGTCTTACCTGGATAAACCTTTGGGTGTTGTTTCTCCGGGGAAGTCAATGAGGGCCAACTCGGTAGTTCATGATGTCTCTATCAAGATGGGCGACTATAAATTTCTTTCTAAACCATTTGTTCTTGGTGACTCGGATATTGATCTAATTCTCGGGATGGACTGGCTTTCTAAGCACAAGGCTCAGCTTGATTGTGCTGCCAGGCAAATTCAATTGACACACTCTTCTGAGGATGTTATCATCTATGCCGCTCGTGATGAAACCATTCGATTGTTTTCTCTCAATGAGAAGGGCAAGTTGGATGCTATTTCTCAAATTCCAGTCGTTTTTGAGTACCAAGATGTCTTTCCAGAAGAGCTTCCGGGTATGCCTCCTCATCGGCCAGTTGAGTTCGTTATCGATCTTGAGCCTGGAACTGAACCCGTTTGCAAGCGTCCATACAAGCTTGGACCCAAGGAGCTGAAGGAATTGAAGAAACTGCTCGATGAATAAGAACGTCTGGGTTTGATCAGACCGAGTTCATCTCCATGGGGTTGTGGAGTTCTTTTTGTCCAGAAGAAGGATGGCACGGACCGACTTTGCGTCGATTACCGTCCATTGAACAAGAAGACAATCAAGAACAAGTATCCACTTCCCAACATCAATGAGCTTTTCGAGCAACTCAAAGGTGCTAAAGTATTCTCCAAGCTTGACCTCCGTATGGGTTATCATCAGATTCGCATTCGTGAACAAGATATTCCCAAGACAGCATTCAGAAAAAGCTATGGTTCTTATGAATATACTGTCATGTCTTTCGGCCTTGCCAATGCTCCTCCAACGTTCTCTCGCATGATGAACTTTATCTTCAACCCCTACACCAATGAATTCGTCTTGGTGTATCTCGATGATATCTTGGTCTTCTCCAAGAATAAGCAGGATCATGCCAAACATTTGCGATTGGTCCTCGACAAGCTCAGAGAGCATCAATTCTATGCGAAGTTTTCCAAATGTGAGTTCTGGCTTGATGAAGTTCTTTATCTTGGTCACATCATCTCTGCCAAGGGCATTGCTGTTAATCTCGCGAAGGTGTCTGCAGTTGTGAATTGGGAACCTCCTCAGAATGTCAAGCAGCTTCGCAGTTTTCTTGGTCTTGCAAGCTATTGCCGAAGATTCGTTGAGAACTTCTCTAAGATTGCAAAGCCTCTTTCCAACCTCCTTCAGAAGCATGTCAAGTATGTCTGGACGCCTGAGTGTGATGTTGCTTTCAACACCCTCAAAGAGAAGCTAGTCACAGCTCCTGTCTTGACTCCTCCTGATGAATCCAAGCCATTCGAAGTGTTCTGTGATGCTTGTCTTCAAGGTCTCGGTGCTGTGTTGATGCAAGAGAAAAAAGTTGTGGCCTATACCTCTCATCAGTTGAAGCCCAACGAAAAGAACTACCCCACTCACGATCTTGAGTTGGCGGCAGTTGTCCATGCATTGATAACATGGAGACATCTCTTATTGGGAAGGCAAGTGGACATTTTCACAGATCACAAGAGTCTCAAGTATATCTTCACTCAACCCAACCTTAACCTCAGGCAAACTCGATGGGTCGAAATGATTCAAGAGTACAATCCGAGTATCAAATATACTCCTGGCAAGGCGAATGTGATTGCAGATGCTCTGAGCAGAAAGGCTTATTGCAACAGTCTAATTCTCAAGCCATTTCAACCGGATCTTTGTGAAGCTTTCCGCAAGCTGAATCTTCAAGTTGTTCCTCAAGGCTTTCTTGCCAACCTCATAGTCTCTCCTACTTTGGAAGATCAAATTCGTGAGGCACAACTCCTGGATACCATGGTGAAGAAGGTGAACCGTGGTATTGACAAGGGTATTCCCAAATACAAGTGCTATCGCTTGGATGACAAAGATACTCTTTTCTTCGAGGATCGAATTGTGGTTCCTAAAGGTGATTTGAGAAAAGTCATCATGAACGAGGCACAGAATTCCCTCCTATCCATTCATCCTGGAAGTACAAAGATGTACCATGACCTCAAGCAGTCATATTGGTGGACTCGAATGAAGCGAGAGATTGCTCAATTCGTGAATGAATGTGATGTCTGCAGAAGGGTGAAAGCAGAACACCAACGACCAGCTGGTCTCCTCCAACCTCTTGCTATTCCAGAATGGAAGTTTGACCATATTGAGATGGACTTCGTGACTGGTTTTCCTAAGTCCAAGCGTGGAAATGATGCTATCTTCGTTGTCATTGACAAGCTTACTAAAGTGGCTCGTTTTCTTCCTATCAAAGAATCTATCACAGCAGCTCAGCTGGCAGAGCTATACACCTCCAGAATTGTCTCCTTGCACGGTATTCCACAATTGATATCTTCAGATCGTGGAAGCATCTTCACTTCTAAGTTCTAGGACTCCTTTCAGAAGGCCATGGGCACCAACATTCGTTTCAGCATAGCTTTCCATCCTCAAACAAGTGGCCAAGTCGAGCGAGTCAATCAAATCCTTGAAGATATGCTCAGGGCTTGTGTCATCTCTTTTGGTATGAAGTGGGAAGATTGTCTTACATATGCCGAGTTCTCCTACAACAACAACTTCCAAGCGAGTTCGGGCAAGGCCCCATTCGAAATTCTTTATGCCAGAAAGTGCCGTACTCCTCTCAATTGGTCCGAGACAGGTGAACACCAACTTCTTGGCAACGACTTGATCACAGAAGCCGAAGAAATGTGCAAAGTCATTCATGAGAATCTCAAAGCTGCGCAATCGCGACAGAAGAGCTATTATGATAGCAAGCACCGTGACTTGGCTTTTGAAATCGGAGACCATGTCTATCTCCACGTCTCTCCAATGAAAGGCACTCGCCGCTTCGGTATCAAAGGGAAGCTTGCCCCTAGATACGTGGGTCCTTTCAAGATCATTGGCAAAAGAGGCGACCTCGCCTATCAACTTGAGCTTCCGTCCAACTTCGCGAACGTGCATGATGTGTTTCACGTGTCACAGCTTCGCAAGTGCTTCAAGACTCCTGAGCGCACTATCAACTTCGAAGAGATTGACCTCCAAGAAGATCTCTCTTATCATGAGCACCCCATTGCTATTCTCGAAGAAACCGAGCGCAAGACTTGCAACAAGTCAATCAAATTCCTGAAAGTGAAGTGGTCACACCATTCCGACCGTGAAGCCACCTGGGAGCGCGAGGATCACCTCCGTTCCGAATATCCGGAGTTCTTTCAGTCCTAGATCTCGGGACGAGATCCTCTTGTAGTGGTGGAGTGTTGTAACACCCCGGATGTAACTTTCCATCTTTGTAACTCCAACTCTTGCCATTTTTGGCTATGTGATATGATATTCCCTCCGTGGTTGGGTTTTGTCTTTTGTTTTGCATTTTATTCATGTCATGCATATCATATCATGTCATCATGTGCATCTCATCGTGTTCATCTCATGCATCCGAGCATTTTCCCCGTTGTCCGTTTTGCAATCCGGCACTCCCACATGCACTGGCGCACCCCTCTTGTCTTTTTTCGTGTGCGGGTGTTAAACATTCTCGGAATGGATCGAGCCTTGCCAAGTGGCCCTGGTATAGCATCGGTAGACCGCCTGTCAAGTTTCGTGCCATTTGGAGGTCGTTTGATTCTCCAACGGTTAACCGCATAACCGCAAAGGCCTCTTCTGAGTTGCAGCCCAACACCCCTCCAAAACAGCCCAATAACCCATCTAAGTCACTTCCATGATCTCCGTCGTCGGATCACGATCGTGTGGGCGAAAACTACACCTCATTTGGACACTCCTAGCTCCCTCTACCTACAAATATATGCCCATCCCCGAATTTTTCGTTCAAACCCTAGTCTTCCCCTTCCTCCGCGCACCGGACACGTCCGGACCGCGCCGGACGCGTCCGCCC
>NC_057804.1:573446623-573458232 GCF_018294505.1 Triticum aestivum | reverse complement strand
GCGCCAGATCCGGCGCCCCCTCGCCGGAGCCGCCCCGTCTCCGTCCTCCTCCCGGCCAACTCCGGCGCCGCCTCGATCCGCGTGCGAGCCAGATCGGATCTGGACCCCTTGGTTGACTTTCTTCTCCCCCGAAATCCCCTAAGTTATTTTTTGTCAGTAATTTTGTTGCATGTTCGTCGCACCACAACGTTGCACCCGTGGCTCCATTTTGGGCGTGTAGCATACCGAATTGTTAGACTCGACGAGTACATCATTTCATCTCATTGCATCATTTTCATTTGAGCTCATCTTGATGCCCGAAATGCTGTTGGAAGAGTGCTTCATAATGTTAGTTTCAGATTCTTATCAGAACATGCATTTTTGTCATTTTTGCCATGATTGGGGTGTGCATCTTATGTACTTGAGCCCTATATGTGTTTTGAACTATGCCATGCCATCTTCACATAGGAGGTTACCATGTATTTTTGTGATCAATGTGGTGACTAGCACAAGCATGCAAACTAGGCCTCGTGACGTTGCTAATTTTAGTCCCTGTTCTGCTGATATTTTGATGCCATGTAAACATGATGCTACAGAGAGATCTATGCATATTTTGAGATACTTCAGTAAGGATGTTTTGAACATATGGTTATGATATATCCATCCATGCCCCTTGTTGCAATTATGGAGTAGTCTAGCATGTAATTTTCGTGGTCTACTTTTGCTTCAACATGTTTCCTGGCAGATTGTTTACATGTTATTCAATTTTGCCAAGGTTGTTGTAGTTGATCCGTGTATGCTATGATGTTGTTCTTGCCATTCATAGCTTCTATGCCATGTCTTATTGACGGATGTATGCTTAGTTTATCATGAAATGTTCTGTAGTGAGTGCATCGAGCTCGCGAAGATGCCTTCATAATTCTGCCAATGCCATGCTCTGTTTGCTGAATCTGTTAATGGAATTTGCTATGTTTACATGGGTGCCATCATATCTTCTGGTCCTTTTTGGCTCATGGTCAGTAAGGGACTTTTGATCTATGCTTTGAGTAGAATCATGCCATGTCTTGTTTTGCTATTATAAGTTCCTGTAGCATGTCGATAACTTGCTCTGAACATTGCTTCGTGATGCTATTTATGCCATGTCCAACCTGATATTTTTTGCTCTTTTGCCATGCTTGTTTGAACCTGTTGTGGTGTGATTTAGCCGTACCTCAATGTTCCTATTTTGTTAAGCATATCCTGTAGATCACTGCCATATGCTTTGTTTGTATGTTGGGGTGCTGTAGCATAGTTTCTTGTTGCATGCTAAGTAGCATCGTGCTGTTAATCGCAGCTTTGTGCCATTCTTATTTTGCTTGTCATTTGCAAACCGTGCATCCGTTCCCGGTGATTTTTATATCGATTTCAATCGAAATCATCTCATCTTTCCAGCGGCATACTTGGTTTGCCAAGTTGATGCCTTGTTCATCCTTTTTCCTCCCGGAGCACGCATACGCATTGCATATCACATCTTGCATATCATGACATGTATTGCATCATGTTGGTTGAGCACTGCACCGTGATTTATTGTGTTCCATTGCTTGTGTTCTTGCTTTGGGTAGAGACGGGAGACGAGTACGTGCACGAGGAACCCGTTGAGAATGCTTACGAGGATCAATCCTTCGACAACTCTGAGAACCTTGCAGGCAAGATGACCATACCTTCGATATCACTTCTATCTTTGCTTTGCTAGTACTCGCTCTATCGCTATGTTAGCTCTACCTGCCACTGTTTATCATGCCTCCCTATTGCCATGTCAAACCTCTAACCATCCTGTCCTAGCAAACCGTTGTTTGGCTATGTCACCGCTTTTGCTCAGCCCCTCTTATAGCGTTGCTAGTTGCAGGTGAAGATGAAGTTTGTTCCTGGTCGAAACATGGATATTTTGGGATATCACAATATCTCCTGTTTAATTAATGCACCTTATATACTTGGTAAAGGGTGGAAGGCTCGGCCTTATGCCTGGTGACTTGTTTCACTCTTGCCGCCCTAGTTTCCGTCATACGGGTGTTATGTTCCTTGATTTTGCGTTCCTTACACGGTTGGGTGATTTATGGGACCCCCTTGATAGTTCGCTTTGAATAAAACTCCTCCAGCAAGGCCCAAACTTGGTTTTACCATTTGCCACCTAAGCCTTTTTCCCTTGGGTTTTCGCGAGCCCGAGGGTCATCTTTATTTACCCCCCGGGCCAGTGCTCCTCCGAGTGTTGGTCCAAACTAGAGCACCGTGCGGGACCGTCCCTTGGCAACTTGGGTTATGTTGGTACCTGTATGCTTCGCTTATCCGCTGTGCCCTGAGAACAAGATATGTGCAGCTCCTATCGGGATTTGTCAGCACTTCGGGCGGCTTTGCTGGTCTTGTTTTACCATTGTCGAAATGTTTTGCGAACCGGGATTCCGAGACTGATCGGGTCTTCCCGGGAGAAGGTATATCCTTCGTTGACCGTGAGAGCTTGTGATGGGCTAAGTTTGGACACCCCTGCAAGGTATATTATATTTCGAAAGCCGTGCCCGCGGTTATGAGGTAGATGGGGATTTGTTAATGTCCGGTTGTAGATAACTGGACACTTGACTTCATTATAATGCATCAACCGTGTGTGTAGCCGTGATGGTCTCTTCTCGGCGGAGTCCGGGAAGTGAACACGGTTTGAGTTATGCTTGACATAAGTAGTTTCAGGATCACTTCTTGATCGCTTCTAGCTTCTCGACCGTTGCGTTGCTTCACTTCTCGCTCTCACTTGCGTATGTTAGCCACCATATATGCTTAGTGTTTGCTGCAGCTCCACCATATTACCCGTTTTCCTACCTATGAGCTTAAATAGTCTTGATCTCACAGGTGTGAGATTGCTGAGTCCTCGTGACTCACAGATTCTACCAAAACAAATGTAGGTGCCGAGGATACCAGCGCAGATGGCGCGACCGAGCTCAAGTGGGAGTTTGATGAGGCCCTTGGTCGTTACTATGTTTCGTTTCCAGATGATCAGTAGAGGAGCCCAGTCGGGACGATCGGGGATCTAGCATTAGGGGTTGTCTTCTTTTCATTTGGATTTGACCGTAGTCGGTCTATGAGTGTATTTTTAATGATGTATGATCTTAATTATGTATTGTGTGAAGTGGCGATTGTAAGCCAACTCTCTTTATCCCATTCTTGTTCATTACATGGGATTGTGTGAAGATGACCCTTCTTGCGACAAAACCACCATGCGGTTATGCCTCTAAGTCGTGCTTCGACACGTGGGAGATATAGCCGCATCGTGGGTGTTACACTACCATTTCACGTCACTCCTCTCATCAGTTTCCCGCATCTTCCCCCATCGGTTTCCCTCTACTGGTGTTAGTGCTCATTGAAGGCTAGGCGGCGACACACCAGCCATCGCACATAGTTTCTAAAAGAACAAATGTGCGTGATAGGAGGAACTAGGTCCCATAGGGTGACCAGTGTGAGCAAAATGGTGCAGGTACTGGCTTAACCATGTGCGATGCAAGTGCGCTGTAAAATCAGCACGATTGCGCAAGCGCGAGCAAATGGTGGAGGTACTGGTTTAACCGTGTGCGATGCAAGTGCGCTATGAAGTCACAATGACTGCGCAAGCGCGAGCAAATGGTGGAGGTACTAGTTTAACCGCGTGCGATGCAAGTGCGCTGTAAAATCACCATGACTGCACAAGCACGAGCAAAATGGTGCACGTACTGGCTTAACCGTGTGCGATGCAAGTGCGCTGTAAAATCACCATGACTGCGCAAGCTAAAGGTGGGTGATTTTATTTAGAAATTAGGACAAACCATGTGTGATAGACCAGCTAGCTAGAAATATGAAAACAAACTACCCGCCTTGAGCGTTGCAAAAATTGGCGGTTCCACCACTTTTCGTTATTATCATGCACGCATATTCTTATTAGACAATGCGTTATCTTGGCCACTCCCGCCCTGCATCAATTCCTTTACCCAAATTTTAGTAGCCGCCATACTTGAACCTTCGCCCACACTCCTGCAGCACTGACCTTATAGTAAAATTGCAGTAGCCGAAGCATTTGAACCGTCGCCCTCCCTCGTCCACCACCATCTCCGCCCACCATTACTAAAAATTTTAGTAGCCGCAGCGTATCCTCAAACACCACAACCCCCCACCACAGTCCCCCCACATGCCCCCTCCCCCCTAGAACCCTATCTCGCAGCCGCCGCAGGCGCCGCCGCCAACCCATGCCGGTCTGCCCGTTCCTCCTAGCTTAGATAATAAAGTTCAGGTTACCCAGCGATTCCCATACCGTCGCCCCACTCCCCTGAATTTTTAGATGAGGCCTGCGGTGTCCCTTCCCACCAGATCCACATCCCCTACTCTAGAATGTCGCAGCCTAAGCTCGACCACGTATCCCGGGGAGCCCGACGAGCGTTCGGCCAAGAAGTGGTTTATCATGGCCTCTCCGGTGGATGTTGGCAAGGTGGATGCCATTTGCCTCGACCTGTCGATCTCGGAGCAACACGTCACCGTGGAAGCCGGCAAAGACGTTGACTACATTGCCATGTCGAAGGCTTCATATTAGCGGGCTTGTGTATTACTGTATCTTGGGAAAGATGGCTACGACATCAAGCTCATCGACAGCGATGGCTTCACGCGGGCCATGTCATAGGTTACATGGTCCATCCCCAACCGCTCTGGTTCAACCGCCGTCGATCTCTTCGACGGCTCTGCCGTTGATCTCCTCCGCCAAGTGGTCAAGGATTTGCAATCCTTATACGCCATCGAGCCCATTTTGTCATTTCTGAAGGACAAGTTCTATGGCGGCAGCTTGGAATCCTCAATTGCCAAGTCAGATCTCATCGACCACGACCACGACCATGAGGAGGGCACCCACAAAGGTTCTTCCAGCATGGGTCTGTGCTCTTCCAACTGGAAGGATCCGGTCCATGAAATGTGAGTCAACATCCTATCAGCAAATCTTACCTTCTCTAGCTTGCCAACCTGTACCCTTTGTTGTAGTAGCATTTGCGGTGCAGTGCTATAATTGTGCCGTGTTTAATTATTTCAGTTATGCAAAAATGTATTATTCAATAGGGCTATGTGATGTTTAAGTATGAATTGTCCACTTCAGTTTCACAAATGGCTATATTTGGTTGTTTATAGTGAGTAGATGCCTTGTTTATCTATGTTAGGTTGTTAGGTTGGTTGCAGTGAGCATTTTTCCAGTTATCAAGCCGATGCCTTGTTTATATGTATTTTGTCTTGGTTTGGTTGAAGTGAGCATTTGTCCAGTTATTAAGCAGATACCTTGTTTATCTGTATTTGGTTGTTAGGTTGCTTTTTTTAGCATTTGTCCAGTTTTCAAGCAGATGCCTTGTTTATCTGTATTTGCTTGTTAGGTTGGTTGTAGTGAGCATTTGTCCAGTTTTCAAGCATATGCCCTGTTTATCTATATTTTCTTGTTAGGTTGGTTCTAGTGAGACTCTGTCCAGTTTTCAATGGCTATATTTGGTTGTTATACTAATCATTTATGCCTTGTTTATTTCAGTCATTCACAATGTGTTGTTCATTATGTGCAAGTCGGAACTGTGCCGCTCAACTGCATCAATACCAGTTTGAACGACTATATTTGGTTCCAGTTATGCCTGGTGTAGTTAACACATGCCCTTTATTTCAGTTTTACACATTTATCCAGTGATGTTTAAGCATTACATATGTTCTATTCATTTTCAACAATACCGTTTTGAATTGCAATATTTGATGGCTGTTAAGCCTGCTGTCGGTAACATTGCCTTCCATTTTATATATGCTTTAACAGCATGCTGAAACCAACACATTCAAGCTATCATTTGGAGATGATATTGTTTACCTTTGCTATATTTGTTTGATGTTAAGGTTGTCGTACTTATCATGCCTTTCCACTACTTATGCAGGACAACAACGGGAGTGGCCACCATTTTCCGCCGAGGTTAGCTTCATCCCTTGGCTTGTACTCCCGCGTCGTTCCATAATGTAGTGCATATAGATCTAGGCTTGGACACTTGTTAGGTCCTAATATTGACTTGTTGCTGGTAGGTACATATGCCCTTGGCAAGGATCCACACATCAACCCTTTTTGCGTATGGGGCAATGAGATATTCATGAACAAGCATCAACTGAGGAAACTGATAAGGATTATTAGCAAAAAGATATGAATGGTGGCAAGCAAATTATTTGTCTATGCTCTATCCAACACAATAGTGAGCTGTAGGATA
Source organism: Triticum aestivum (assembly GCF_018294505.1). Taxonomy (NCBI): domain Eukaryota; kingdom Viridiplantae; phylum Streptophyta; class Magnoliopsida; order Poales; family Poaceae; genus Triticum; species Triticum aestivum. Next base: position 573,452,002 of record NC_057804.1, on the reverse strand, counting down.
GTAACTACAAACTCTGCAGCTTTCTCTTTTTACTGCCCATAGTGAGTTGTTAGACAACAATGTCTGAATCTTTTTCGTTCGCAGTGGTTCCCTAAGTAGTTCACTCAAGATTACCTCACAAAGTACATGATTGGTGGACACGCAATGAAGGTTAAAGTATTTCATCCAGACTACAATGAGCATCGAGAAGTCGTAATGAAGACAGTGAAGGATGGACGTGCAGCCATCACAAGGGGTTGGCCTAGAGTCATGCGCACATTACGCATGGAGGAGGGCACAATATGCGATTAACAACGATCAACCTAGAAAAAACGTGTGCGATTAACAACAGCATCGCACACAGTTCTTTCTTATTAAATGTTTGTGATAGTCACCTTATCACACACGCTTCAAAATTATTGACTGGTTGTGATGTTGTGTGCATCGCAAACGTTTGGTACTTCTTGGATTAACTGTGTGGGTTGTACATACTAACAGAAATGTATTCCTTGGATGGACCGTGTGGAATGTACATACGAACGGAAACGTTTAGCGGGGGATGACTGTGTGGGATGTACTTACAACCGGAAACGATTTTGCCTGTATAATTGTTTCTTTTTGAGCACTACTGTACGTATAACCGTATTTTCTCATTCGCCGGTCGCACACGACCTCGTTTTGCCGAGCGTGTGTGCCGGGAGGGCATATCCCCAACGGTTTCTGGGTCGTGTGGGAAGGGCCCCCATATCGCCCACACTCACTTGGCGACGGTTCCAAATGTCATCGTGGAAAGGGGTTTAAAACCGTTTGTATAGCACTGACGCGTACCTGTGCGTGTACGCGGTGAGTGTTAGCAATCATAGAAGACTATATGATGGTTGATTATGTGGAGCTCTTACTTGGACTCTGTTGAATAAGTTGAATTGCAATTGCTTGGTGACTGAGAATATAGGTTGTTGACTTTCAAGAAAATTCATCATTTGAACTTTAACATGTGAATTGGTTGCTACTTAAACATGCGAAGTTTTATAAGAAAGAATTGCTATTACGATGCTAGGAAAAGTGATTGAAATTGTCATTGATCAAACTTGTGCACTTTGCTAGCATTCACACTTCATAAATTATTTCTTTTACCATTTACCTACTAGAGGACGAGTAGGAATTAAGCCCGGGGATGCTGATACGTCTCCAATGTATCTATAATTTATGAAGTATTCATGCTAATATACTATCATTCTTGAATGTTTTACAATCATTTTATAGAAACTTTATATCATTTTTTGGGACTAACCTATTGACCCAGTGCCCAGTGCCAGTTGCTGTTTTTTGCTTGTTTTTTACATCGCAGGAAATCAATATCAAATGGAGTCCAAACACCGCATAACTTTTTGGAGATTTTTTATGGACCAAAAGACCACCAATGGGCCAAGGAAGCACCCGGGGGGCTGCTCGAGGGTAGCAACACCCACGAGGGCGCGCCAGGAGGCCCAGGCGCGCCCTGGTGGGTGCTGCCCACCTTGGGCACCCCCTGAACCGCCTCTTCGCCCTACAAATTCCCAAATATTCCAAAACCCTCGGGAGTAGCCCTAGATCGGCACTTCCGCCACCGCAGGCCTCTGTAGCCACTGAAAACCAATCTAGACCCCATTCCAACGCTCTGGCGGAGGGGGGGAATCATCTCCGGTGGCCATCTTCATCATCTCGGCGGCCACCATGATGAGGAGGGAGTACTCCACCCTCGGGGCTGAGGGTTTGTACCAATAACTATGTGTTTAATCTCTCTCGCGCGCGATCTTGAGATGTCACAATCTTGATGTATCATGGGTTTTGTTAACATAGATGGATCATATGATGTTTATCCCCTCTCTACTCTTGTTGTGATGAATTGAATCTTTACCCTTCAAAGTTTTGTCTTGTCGGATTGAATGTTCAGATCTAAGAACACATGATATATGTCTTGCATATGAATACCCGTGGTGACAATGGGGTATTATTTTGATTCACTTGATATATGTTATGGCACTCAACTTGCGGATTCCCGATGTGACTTTGGGGTAATCTATGCATACGGGTTGATGCACATTTTTATTATCTTTTCTCCGATAGAAACTTTGGGGGTCCCCTTGTAGTTCTTTGTGTGGATTGAGTATTATGAATCTGAAATTGTTTGACACATATCGTATAATTAACTAACGGGTACTCGCGGTGACATTGGGGTATCTAGGTGACATTAGAGTTGGTTGATATGTATCATATGGTGTTATTTTAGTACGAACTCTTGATTAGATCGATTGGAAGGAATATCTTGCTATTATTTTAGTATGAACTCTATCATAGATTTATCGAAAAGAATAGCTTTGAGGTGGTTTCGTACCCTACAAATAATTTCTATCTTTTGTTCTCCGCTAATAGGAACTCGAGAGTGATTCTTTATTGCACTTTGAGGGATAATCATATTATCCAACTATGTTAGCATTGTTGAGAGATTGCACTAGTGAAATTATGCACCCTAGGCCTCATTTTCCATCATTGCAATATCGTTTGTGCTCCATTTTACTATTTACTACCTTGCTGTTTTTTATTGTTCACACTACAAAAACTCATATCTACTTTCCATACTACAGTTTTATCACCATCTCTTCGCCGAACTAGTGCAACTAAACAATTTGCCATTGTATTGGGTGTGTTGGGGACTGAGGGAGTCCTGGATTAAGGGGTCCTCGGCCGTCCGGTCTATGTGACACGGGCCGGACTGATGGGCTATGAAGATAGAAGACAGAAGACTTCTTCCCGTGTTCGGATGGGACTCTCCTTTGCATGGATGGCAAGCTCGGCGTTCAATATGTAGATTCCTTTCTCTGTAACCGACTTTGTACAACCCTAGTCCCCTTCGGTGTCTATATAAACCGGAGGGCTTAGTCCGTAGAGGCAATCATAATCATACTAGTTGACCCATTGCGCCAAATGGCACAAAGACCCACTAAAGACATGTTGTCGATGAAAATAGTTTTATTTTGCAAAGACATATTCAATATTGGTAGTAGAAAGCATTGTGTTAAATCATGCTATATTGAAAATATGTTTATCATGCTGAGAAATATGAGGTTAAAAAAAATCATATTTGTGTAACTTGTATAGACCAATTAAGGAAACAGTTTTTAGTTGAAAATATGGTTAGCACGCTGATACATTAACTCAGGTCTATTCTTGTTTATTCAATGTTTCTATTGTCGGTTTTGTCTAGTAATAATGCTAAAATAGCATGGAGGTTTGTTAGACTACATCCGACGGCCAATGGAGGTTTGTTGTCTACATTAAGATGTATAATAGCATTACTTGTTGCATGGCACAATGTCCCATTTCAAACTAAGAGTTATTTAAAAATAAATGCTTGAAAATTTGACAATAATAAGGATCCTCTTAATAATAAAATTTGAAAGAAACATAGCCTCAAACTATGTGATCAAGTTTTCAAAATACGGGAATTCTCTACAATTTTGCTACATTTGCTGGAACTTAGGAATCCAAGTCACCCTTTGTCTCTCCCCTCCCACTTGTCTAGAACCATAGCATTTTATCCTACACAACCCCTTTATAGGTCAGATGCACTGTAATGCCTTCATTTTTTAAAGTAGCTGAACAAACAATGCCTTGCACAACATTTGTCATCTCTCAGTGATGGAGCCACTCTCTGTAGCCATCTCTTCTTTTTTTGAAGGGAACTGAACAAACAATGTCTATGACATGTTTTTCTACTGTAATAGAGGTGCAAACATGAAACGAGAAATCAGATGAAGAAACAAGGACGTTGCTGCAATGGAAGGGCAACCAAGATTAAAAAGTACCACACCAGCAACAAAAGTTTATAACAGATATGGAAGTGACAATAAATAACAAGTTTTCCAAGATTTACAATGAACAAGCTGATTTGGCTTCTTGCTCTAAAATAGAAACATCTAGAGCACGCGCACTTACTTGGTGACAATCCAACCAATTCAACGACAATGAAAATATTTTCTACCCTTCACTCCTTTGTGGCTTGTATAATCAAAGGAGAAAAGGAAAAAAACTTAATAACAGTTCTTGCGTGAATGAGTCACCTGCGGCACTGGATTCTCATGTAAGTGGTTGAATGGATTAGCAAGCTTTCTCTCGGGCGCCACACAAAACTTGACTATCCTATATGTGTTTTCCAGGTTGTAGAATCCACATCAGCCATCAAGTAATCATGTGAGTCTAATATACATAAACTGTAGGCAAAATTCAGCAACAAAGGTAACATGCTTAGTGAGAAGGATAACAAAAGTAATACTTTCAACCAAGTTCAGAGGAACACATAGAATGCCCGAGAACTTTTCACTGAAGTAGCAATGCAATTATTCATAGTAGCTTTGTTCTAGAACCTAGCTATTGTTTAAGCAATTGTGGAGCCAAATTTATACAAAAAAGGGAGATACTCCTAAACCTTCCTAAAACTTAACCGGATTTCATCTGTTAACCTAGAGGCCGTCTAAAAGCTCCCCTTATTTTTCTTCCATGCTGTAGCATGTACGTCTATTAAAACTGCAAGATTAGCAATTCTTTTGGCCCTGGGCACATAAAGATGGCAAATAAACATGCTGAAATAAGACAAAAGCAAATGTGGCATAAGGTTAAAGCTGTGAAAATATCCAATGAGTAGAACTAAACCTTAATATCAGTTGTCATGGTGACCTTCTTATAACTTCAAAACCAATGAAAATAAATTGCATTGGAGGAGTATCTCAAAGGATAAAAATGAGTAGAACTACTAAACCTTAATATCAGTTGTCATGGTGACCTTCTTATAACTTCAAAACCAATGAAAATAAATATATTAATATCCATAAGTAAACAATCATCGATTTTTTTTATTGTGCAACCACTACAAAAAAAAGACACATTCGTGACATTTTGGGCCGAACGAATTTTTTTCTGTCATACATATGACACTTCTATGTCGATAATTGTGACAAAACCCGGTATCATCATAGATGTGGTGGGCTCCTACTTCTATGACAAAAAATCATGACGGAAAATGGGCTTTTCGTCCTGGGCGGGCCGGAGACGCAGCTGCATTACATTCTTTGGGCCGTCCATGACGGAAAAAACCGTGGTAGAAGCGAGGGGGAGGAAAATTTCGGGGAGTTGCCGGTTACGGTGGGAGGTCGGGGGCCGAGCGATGCGTGTTTCTCTCGTACACGTATGCGCGTGTGTGCGAGGCATTGGCTCTAACTGAACCCGAGCGAGGCATTGGGCTCTAACTGAACCTGAGCGATTGCACTGCAGGCTACGCGTTACTGAACCCGAGCGATCGATCGATGGCTGTTAACTGAACCTGATGGAGCGATTCCTTCGCTACTGCTGCTAACTGAAGCCGAT
>NC_057804.1:573446100-573446572 GCF_018294505.1 Triticum aestivum | reverse complement strand
TGCGCGTTTCTCTCATACACGCACACGCGTGTGTGCGAGGCGTTGGCTCTAACTGAAGCCGAGCGAGGGCGTTGGGCTCTAACTGAACCCGAGCGATCGATCGATGGCTGTTAATTGAACCCGATCGAGCGATTCCTTCTCTACTGCTCCTAACTGAAGCCGATCGATGCTGCCTCTCTGGATGAACAGTGAGCGTTGTGGGGGGGGGGGTTGGATGAACAATGAGCGGTGGCGTTGCCTCTAGATGAACAGGACCCCGTGGTGTGGAGGGCTGGATGAACAAGACGACCCCGTGGAGGGCTGGATGAACAGTAGATGGTGGAGGGGTGCCCGTGGAGGGGTGGTTGAACAGTAGCTGGTGGAGTAGCGCGCGGTGGAGGCTGGATGAACAGGAGCCCGTGGAGGCTGGAGGAGGTCGAAGGTAGCCCGTGGAGGCTGGAGGAGGTCGACGGTGGAGATGAACAGTATCCCG
>NC_057804.1:573441070-573445953 GCF_018294505.1 Triticum aestivum | reverse complement strand
CGATCAACAGGACCCCCGTTTCGAACGTAGGAGGTCTGTTTCCTCTGTTTTGTGGTACGCCACACCCCTCCCGATCAACAGGAACCCCGTTTCACTGTAGGAGGTCCGTTTCCTCCGTTTTGCGGTACGCCACACCCCTCCCGATCAACAGGACCCCATTCCAAACGTGGCCGGTTGAACACAAGGCCGTTTCCTCCGTTCTGCGGTACGCCAGGCCTCGTTTCCATCGCCTGTTCCGTCCAAGCCGGTTGGCTCCCACGCGTTCCATTGCCTCCCGATGAACACGACGCATTCCGTTGCCTCCCCATGAACACGGCGCATTCCGTTGCCTCCCCATGAACACGAAGACGACTCTGTTTCTCCGTTCGGACCCAGCCATGTACGTATGCGCGAGTAGGCGTTTGAGACCTTGCCCGTATGTACGTACGTGGCCGTATTTTCTCTCTTGCACCCTCGCCGCTGTACGTACGTGTACATGCTACGTGTGCGCCTCTACTACGACACGTGCGCGCCTCTACATCGACTAGTATGTATGTACACGTTCGCGACCAGAATGACAACGCTACGTACGCTTCGACCAAGTGGGTCCCGACTGTCAGGCACTTCCTTGCCTGCGAAGATGTAGCTGGTGGGTCCCAGCAGTCAGGGGGGCGAATCATTTTTTTGCCTGGACGCACTTCCTTGCGTGCGAAGATGTAGCTGGTGGGTCCCAGCAGTCAGGGGGCGAATCATTTTTTTGCCCGAACGCACTTCCTTGTGTGCGAAGATGTAGCTGGTGGGTCCCAGCAGTCAGGGGGAAACGTTTTTTCACAAAATACGGTGGCCCGTCCGGTGGGTCCCCGCTGTCAGGTGGAGGAATAATTATTTTGTGTGTAATAAGGAGGCACTTCCTTGCGGCCGCCGTGGACCCAGTTGTTAGCCTCTCCACGCACAGTACTCTTCCGATGGAAGTCGGTCATTGAGCACATTGACCACGCTGTGCCGAGAGCACCACGGCGGTGGATGAGGGCGAGGCCTAGGAAGGGGACGACGCGGAGCCGGGGAAGATGCAGCAGTGGATGCCCACGCGAAGAGGAGTACGAGGGTGAGGCTACCGTTGCCGAAGAATAACAGGGGGTGTGGGTGAGTAGAGGGATGGCCTGGCCAGCGGTGGGAGTAGTAGGGGGTGGTGAGGCCTCCGCGGCATCACAACCGGCCATGGGAGGCAGGAGCACGTGGCACGACCGGTGCTACTTTGGGCGGCTGGAGCACGAAGACCAGAGGTTGAAGAAGCACTACGGTCGTTGGACGGACATCGTACGGTCACTGGAGCTAGAGTCATTCATATTGAGTAAGTTGACAAAGCCCTCCATCCCCGTAAACTTATTAGGCCCACAAGTCAGCCTCCCACCAAGGTGAGTCCCAGCTAGCAGGGGGAGTATTCATTTTTTTGTGCGTAATAAGGAGGCATTTCCGGTGGGTCTGAGCTGGCAGCGGGGGGAACGTTTTTTTCGCGAAATACAGAGACCCTTCCGGTGGGTCCCAGCTATAAGGTGGAGGAATCATTATTTTGCGCGTAATAAGGAGGCATTTTTCTGTGTGGGCCCCTACTGTTAGCCTCTTCCGATGGCTGTTGTTTGTTGACCATGTTGACCTCGCCGCGCCGAGAGCACACACGTGGTGGATGAGGGCGGGGCCCAGGAAGAGAACCACCCGGAGCCGGCGAAGCCACCATAGCAGATGCCCACGCTGAGGGGAGAATGAGCTCTGACTGGTCGGCTGCGGGGTGAGGCTGACGTCACCGGAAAATAACAGGATGTGTGGGTGGTTAGAGGGATGGCCTGGCGGCAGCACAGCCAGCCACGGGAGGAGGGAGCAGGCAGTCCCGCCGGTGCTGGTTTGGGCGGCTAGAGTTGGAAGATCAGAGATTGAAGAAGCACGACAGCCGTTGGATGGACATCCAACAGTCACTGCTGTGTGTTGACTAAGTTGACAAAGCCTTGCGTACGCGTCAAAAATTTTTTTAGGACAGCGTCATCGTCAACCGAGTAGGCCCAGAAGTCAGCCTCCAAATCTGTGGAAAACAGCATACATTCCATTAGCCATTATTTTCAATAATTTAAAGCCTATTTGCTAATTCTTAAGGATATTTGAAGCCCATATTCTTTTTATTAGCATTATAGACCATATATTCTAGGCACTGCTAAAAAATCAACGAAATTTTGCATATTTCGATGGGGTTCGAACTCTTTTAATCATGAAATTTCGAGTCATGTTAAAAATAGTTTTCAAAAAATTATATCAAAATAAAATTCAAAAAACAATTCTCCGCAAAAAATGAATGAAATTTAGAATCTTAACTAGCAAGATGCCCGTTCGTTGCACGGAACATGAAGATGCATTTGTATGAGTAGTTTATCTTGTGGGTGAAAAGATGATATTTTAATGTAATTGACAGTTGGCTTTGGTTTTTATAAGAGTAGAGAGTAGAGAAATCCTGAAAAAATGATATTTTAATGCAATTGCCGGTTGGCTTTGGTGTAAAAATTTACAGCCCATTTCTTACAACTCATAGCCCGTTTTCTGGGGAAGCCCATTTCTTATCCCTCCTCGTCTTGAAAGATTTGCAGCCCAGCAGGGCCGAGAGAAGCAAGTAGGCCTCGGTTTTGGTATTCTCCAAAAAAAAGAACTGGGCTAGCCAATTTCAGAAAGAAAAAATATCAACTGGGCTCGTCATGTGCTTAATAAAAGCGTAAGCGTGGGCTAGACGGGCCACAGCCCCCGCACAACGCGAAGTTGGGCTCCGTCTCTGAAACTAAAAAACAACTGGGCGAGCTGCTGGGTCCCTGGTGTTGTCCGCTCATTGTGTAATTTTCTCATTTATTGACTACATTGACAATGGCGTGGAACCTAGTTGTCAAACAATTAGGAGGAAGTATTATTTTGGCTTGTAATAACGAGGCACCTACTTGCGAAATGCAATGACCCTGGTGGGTCCCTAATGTCAGCCTCTCCATGTACAGTCATCTCCTGATTCCTCTTGGTTGTTGACCATGTTGACAACACCAGACGGCGGCGAGCACAGCGAGCTAACCAAGGCGGAGAACGACGGCAAGGCCTCAGACGGGAACAAACATCAGCCATGGAAGATGTGGCAGTGTAGTGGCAGGTGGAGGGGAGTACGAGGGCAACAACGTGCAAGTCAAGCATACAAATGGTACAAAAAGCCCAAGGATTAATTGTTCATCAAATTTTTAGACAAAACCCAGATTGAACATGACAGTAACATCTAACACAACCACTCTTTTTTGCAGTCACAAACAAATGGATCGGTCTGATCCATAAAATCAACATCCTGTGCAAAAAAATTATTTTAGGATGTCTACAACTTGTTGTAAATAGAAGCCGAGCACGTTTAGAAGCCCATTTGTCCACCCGAAACTTCTTTTTTTGCTGTTCAACATGTTCGTCTGTGAGAAATCTCTTGCTGTAAAAATTAAGCCTCATGGACAATAGTAACCTCGCATTCAACAGGAAGAATGTGACAAAGCTTCTGTTTGCCTGGTTGGATGCATATCTTCCCATCGTTATTGTCCTCAAATGAATGTCATGAGAACTGAGAAAATCCTTGTGCTTATTACACCAACGATTGGTTATATGTTTTTCTCCATGTGGTTCTGCCTAAGTAGACATGAAGATTGAAAACAGTTAAGGTCTGAAAAAAGAGTATGTCGAAAGAACGACAGCTGAACAGTTAATTCTAGTACAATATATATGGACTTTCAATGTGCATGAAATCATCACCTCTATGTATAAATTCTCCAGAGATCGAAAGCATCGCAGCAAGCCAATAATTATGTCCAGATCAAAACTATACTTTCTGATATATATGATCTTGGCAGAATCCAGCAGCATTGATAGGCTATCAATGGACGAACTCTTCATTGAGCATATAACATAATATTAGTACCCAAAGTGTACTCCAAGATGATATAAAACTTATGCGCACAAATGAAAAATGCAGCATATGATTACAAATGTGTAGATGATAATATACGGTACCTAAAAAGGTGAGGAGCAAAACACCAACTCCTTGTGATTATTAAACGGGTCACAAATTACACCCAAGGTCTCCAGTTTGGGCGCAGAGACGACATTTATTTCTGAAGGTGTATAACAATTATCAAGGAGCAACCTTTCAAGTGAAGGGGCATCTTCGATGATGAGCTGATGTCCTTCAAAACAAATTCCAATGCTTTTAAGGTTAGGCGACTTTATTTGGAGACAACTGATACCGATTTCTATTCCCAAAACAATCAGCAAGCGCTCCAGGGCAGGGCAACTGGAGTGGATGATGCTGTGCAGTGAGGCCTCCGACAGATAAACCACCACAAGCAAACATTTTTTTAGCTGTGGGAGTCGAAGCATTTGTACCAGATCGTCTGGTAGATGGCACTGGGCGAAGGTGGCGGTGTGGAGAGAGAAGGAAAACCGCGAAATGGACAAAGGTGGTGTGGGCACGAATTCTTGGTATGTTTGTGGTATGAAATTTTCGTGGTAATGGTAGAACTCAAACTGCTGGAGTTTTCCGAATTCAGGGGATGTCAGCCAAGCGTCCACCTTGTCGGGTATGGACAGCAGGTAGCTTGTCGGGATGCAGAGGCATTGAACGGGGCCCTGCTGGTGAGAAGAGATGATGGCTTTGATGATATCAAATTCAGGAAGGACAGATATCTAACGATAGTCGAGATTGAGGGGCGCGGTGCGCCATAGAGGGCGCCACCGAGTTGAGAGGACTTGTGTGCGGCAACAATCCTTGGTGGGGAGAAGCGAGATAATCTCCTCAAGGATGACGTCTGAGAGATCACTGATGCGGTCCACCGGAGATTCTACCGGTTCCTCAG
>NC_057804.1:573436256-573440779 GCF_018294505.1 Triticum aestivum | reverse complement strand
GCTGCTTCTCCCCGCGCTACCGGGTGCGGGATCTACAACCGGCGTCGCCGCTGGTGGGAGCCTCATCTTCTTGGCGCTGGGGCCAGCCAAATCCATTTTCCATGTGGGCGCCGCACCGAGCTCACAGGTTTGAGTAGAGTAGCCAGAGACAAGCCTAGTGGCAGTGCGAGTGGGGAAGAAGGAGGGCTGGGGATTTCTGTAGGAGTGGAAGAAGAGGAGCAGGCGTTTTCTGTATGAGTGAGGAAGAAGGTGAGCGGGGTTTTCTGGACGAGTGAGGAAGATCGGGGAGCGGGGGGAATTGGGTGGGGAGACAAAAGCGGGAGAGCGAGCTGTTCGTGTTTATAAGGCCCGCTGCACTAACTACTCGCTTTTTCCCAAGAACCGCTCTCTTCTTTTGCGTTGTTGCATGACTGGCCATGCATGTAGGATGCATGTGCCCGCCGGCCACTGCATGCGCCTGGTTTGTTACTAGGCCTATTTAATAGGGTGGTTATGGAGTAAATTAAGGAGATTTATTTTCTCTGTGTGCATCCACCAAATTAGAGGATGCGGTACTGGATGCAAACACTCACATTAAACTAACATTCAGAAGAACAAAAGTTCAGCATGTCTATGCATCTCAATGATTCACCATACTATAACCAATATACAAAACTGTGAGAAGGTGTGGAAATAAAGAAAATTGGTCGATGCTTCTCTGAGCAAAGGTCCTCCCTGCGCACACATTAATTTCCTGGGCAGGCTTGTTTCTTCTCAATGTTGCGAGCACTTTGAGCATGTTGGCAACTCCACAGCTAGCTAGCTGCCTCATCTTGGAATTGATGCTGACATATTTGCAGCAAACACATGAGGCAATAGAGATGACTCAACATGGGTCCATATTGTGCAGTTCCCCTGATATCATATTCATTGTCCTGAATGTGAAAAGATAGGAAAACAGTAGCTATACTTAAACGGTGTTGCAAAACAGTAGCACATATCAATAGATCGGCATGACAAAACATGATCATCTGGACGAAGGGGACACTGACCTGCCTGAGGAAGATTACATATAATTTCATAAGTCCTTGGTTGATTTCCACCTTCGGCTGCACTGCTTGTTTGCTCCTCCACACATGACAGGATCGTTCCGCACTGCATTCAGCAAGTCAACGTATGAATAAGCTAATTTCATCTTGTGGTGGTCATTGTACCTAGTTACGAATGTAGGAATACCTGGAGCACCATGAGGTTAGCTAACATCAGGTAGATGCAGCCATATAAATTTTGTGCGGTGCTACCAAAATTGAGGTTTGTATCCCTTCCCGTTATGAGAGTTCTTCTTGAAGTTGGTAGAATATGACGGCTTGTTCTTTGCATCAAACTTGCCTTTCCCCTGAGATTTGTTTTTGTTGTTTTGGGGCTGGTTGGGCTGGAAGTTCTTCTCATGTACCATGTGGGCACTAGAAGCTCCCTCGGCGACCCGAGCACGTGTGTCTTTTGCTTTCGCCTTCTCCTCAAAATCAAGTGTGCTAATGAGATCCAAAACAGAAAACTCATGTCTCTTGTTTTTCAAAGAAGTAGCAAAATTGTTCCACGAAGGTGGAAGCTTGGCAATGATGGTCCCAACAACAAATTTGTCCGGAAACACACACTTAAAGTACTCAAGTTCCTTAGAAAGTGACTGTATCTCATGAGTCTGCTGAACAACAGAGCGCTCATCATTCATCTTGTAGTCACAGAATTGCTCCATGACGTACAACTCGTTGCCAGCGCCCGAGGGCCCAAACGTGGCCTCGAGCGCAGCCCACATGTCTTTGCCGGTGTCAAACAACATATACGAATCCACAATGGAATCGTCAAGAACACTCAGCAGGGCGGCTTTGAAGAGGGTATCCATGTTCTGAAAAGCTTCCTGCTGTGTAGGATTAAGATCGCCCTTAGGCTTACCCTTAGTGGTGTCATAGCAGTACATGATCTGAAACCAATATACTACTCTTGTGCGCCACCTTTTATATTGCACCCCCTTAAAAGTAGGCGGCTTCAAAAGCGCAGCAAAACCACTCGAAGTAAATTGCCTGTGATCAGGTTTTTGGATTGGATTGTTGAATATATGAGCAATTTAGTATGAGATTTAATCCGAATCAGCAGTAAATAGATCATGACGACAATTGCAAACATCAAAGTAACGATGCGGACTAAACCAGGAGGACAGAATCACATACTGTACAGCGGGAGCAGAACCGATATGGTTGATGTTGTCACTCATGTCGTTGATGAAGAGGTTACCGAGGTCGGGGAAGAAGGTTGTCGTTGAGGAAGTCGTCGCTGGCAGCAGTCACAGGAGTGTGCTCCCCAAAAACCTGATCGCCCCTCTCCTGTACAGGATCACGAAAGGCGGGCTTTGGAGGACTGCTGTCCCTTCTCGCGGTGCACGCCGGAAGGAGGGCTGGAGAAGAATTGCGTGGTGGCGCTAAGATCTGGAACGGTGCAAAACCATATGATACAGCGGCGGCTAGGGTAGAGCATGTCAGGTCGGAGTATAATAGTAGGCCTTTGGCCCCCAAACCCCACGTCCAAGTCAATAATAGCTCAAAAAAGTCAGTAATAGCCCCACCAAGGTTTGTCTCAAAACAAACAGAGTAATTAAAGCGTCTGTTAGTCCCTTTAGTATAAATACAATATCATTAATAATGGCCCCACCTTTTGTCTCACAAAGTAGAGTATGTTGGAGTATAATCGGCTACACGTTTACAATCTGCTTCTCTTCTCTCTCCTCTTCTCTCTCCTTCAACTAATCACAAATACTATATTTAAATCCTTATAGCCTGCTTATGTCATCTAATTATAGTACTTGCTCTAAAAGTTACTATCCACTGTGTAGTCTAAAATGCCGGGCGTGCAGCGGGCAGTGCCCTCAGTCGGCGCGCCGCTTCAATGGCGGAAGCAGTGAGAGGTCGCGTCGTGCTGACTTGCCATCAATGTGGAGCGGCGGGCTCAGCTGGCGCCGGGCGGGAAGCGCGCGCGGGAGGGGGGAGGGTTTTTTGTTGGGCCAAGAAGGTGAGAAGCCAACTTGGGATCGGTCCGGACGGGGAAATATCATGTGCTCCCATACTCTGCATATGACACTAGTCTATGTTACTACTCCCTCCTTTCCGGTTTATAGAGATGTTTAGAGTAACATATTAATATGTTACAGTACAAGTTACTCCCCACTATGACCAGCCTTGGCCTCTCCTAGTGCTCCACCATGTATAGCTGCTAAGCCTGCCACGTAGGCATAAAATATGATGTGGCACCAATAAACTAAGCACCTATGCATTGAACACTTGAGTTACTAAGCCATTTAATGCACTTAGCACCTCATCTAAAGAGCATTAATAGTATAGCCAGCTGCTGGCTATAAGCCTATAGCCCATCTTATAGTCAACATGTACAAAGTGCCTAGGAGCACGTGCTAGAGCTGGCTCTTCACGAAGAGCCCGCTTACCTTCTCTCTCCTCTTATCTTTCCTCCAACTAAGCTCTATTGTTTATTCCTTATAGCCCGCTGACTCAGCTCTATTGTACTTGCTCTAAGCACATCTAAGAACTTGCTAGCACCCCCTTGACCGTGGACCTTGACGGTGTACGTCACCTTGTGTCTCATAATTTTCCTCGTCATCATCTGATTCCTAGAAGATCTCACCCACATCATCATTAGCATGCAGCCGCCTTGATAGACAACGTGCGCAGAAGGAGTAGAGGCGACTGGGGACGCACCACCACCACGTCGTGGGCACTCCGTATGTGCTCGTGTGCGTGCAGCGTGCATGTTTTTCCATCGGTGCTAGCTCTAAGGCCGAGGCTGTGGTCATCTTCATCTCCGACTAGTAGTTGAGCAACGACGGCAAAGAGGTGCTGCAAGAGATGTGTATGCACCATTGCGTGCGAGCTTCGCTGTAGCATGATGAACCGGACGCCGCCGCGGATGGCGCATGCCTCCATGCAGCCGAGTGTGTGTGCATGCATGTGTTATTCACGTGCATTCTGCGGCCGAGCGTGTGTGCATGCACGTCTTGTGTACGTGCATTGTGTGCTCCATGCTGTGCGCGTGTGTGCATGAGTTGGATCGGATGGAGTTAGTGCGTTGGCTTGTGTACATATTTTAGAGTGTAGATTCACTCATTTTGTTTCGTATGTTGTCCCTTATTGAAATATCTAAAAAGGCTTATATTTGGGAACGGAGGGAGTATAAAACATCTTAAACTTAGCATCCTGATGTATCATTTCTAGTGGTTAGCGAAAAGTTCATGTTCTTTTAGTTGTTTATAGATGGGCAGGCGACAAAAAACAGGGGAAAATGCGCAAGGTTCCTTGCAGACGCTCCACCGCGAGGTTCCTTGCTCCTCCTCGGTCGTCGGGAATCTATGCTATTCAACTCTTTTCTTTTACGTGAGCTTTGTTCATCCTTTTCCCAACACGCGAGACATCTAGCATCAAGGTGCACGTGTCATGCAAGAAAATGGAGATAATCAGATAAGCAGTGCGTAAGTGAGTCGTGCG
>NC_057804.1:573430046-573435921 GCF_018294505.1 Triticum aestivum | reverse complement strand
CGATGGCACCTACGCAATATTTTTTCTCCTCGATGGCACGTGAATGGCACGTGAATAGTGCACGTACTCAACGACGGAGCACGGGATGGTAGCAATGACATGGTTAGCCCTTTTTTGGAGAGAGTACGTACTACTAGTAAATAACTTTGATGTGTCCCGTCAACTCGCAGATCGACGAGAAGCTTGATTACGCCTTCTCCCTCGCCAACGCGTGCGCGATGGCTCGCAGCACGAGGAGAAACTTTTGCTTACAAGCGGTGGACGTGCAACAGTTCATTTGGTGTTAGATTGCCAGAAGCACTACTATAGAACCATCAACTTCCGAAAGAGGCAAAGAGCCAAGCGCAAGGTCACCTACTAACCTTAGGCTAGGCGTAGTGGGAGTAACATAAGTAGAGGTACCTCCTTTTTTATTCTAGAAACAACCACACGCGAATATCAAGGTGCTGGTTACGTAGAACAAATTTCCTGCGGTCCGTGCTCAGCCCTCCTCTATCTCTCTTCTCAGCCAGCCAGCGGACGCGCGGAGCCCATCGTCTGTTTGCTCACATGCGGCCCCACATGTCAGCGAAAATGCAAGAGGACCCACTAAACCTGCACATCTTTCACCTCGACGTGCTGGTGATGAAAAACAAATCCAAGAAAGATCTTCGGTGGCCTCTTTTGGAGTTACTCAAGAGTAGTAAGATTCTATTTACAGTTTAACCCAAGATGCACATCTCGTGGCTTCAACTACCACTCTATTTTCTTTCATGACACGACCTGGATGCTGGATGTCCCACGTGTCGGCAAAAGGAGGAAGAACCCGACCAAATCGTCGCTTGTGCTCTCGGCTTAGACTAGTTGTGCTAACTTAAAATTTTTATTGTGTACTCCCTCCGTTCCAAAATACTTGACTTCCATTTGTCCAAAAATGGATGTACCTATATACTAAAACATGTCTAGATACATATATATATATTGACAAATAGAAGGCATGTATTGTGCAACGGAGGGAGTAGAATGGATGCAAGTTTTTATATTGGGAAGCAACATTTATAGATGAGATTAGTGCACTTGTTGCTACTCCTACTTGGTATGTGTGTTGCTGCTTAGACGCAGAGAAAAACGGACCGGAGGGAGTACTAGAATAGAGGCTAGACATGAGACTAGATGCGAGGAAGCAACGTCTACTTCTTTACACTCGAAGAAGAAAGAAGCACGCAAGATCGAGCCTCCGCAGATCAATAATGAATGCATCAAGAAGGCACTAATTCAACTTACAGGAGTAGTAAAATGTATTCTTGTGGTTCTTGTTTTCTTTGGTCTTGCTTTTCTAGTCAAAATTATCGTTGGAGTTCGTGCAAAACGGAGGTCCGTTTGGGGTCGTGCGTTGCAGTTGGACTTACAAGTGGGACCGAAGTTAAGGAAACCGACTATCGGCAAACCCCCACCTCGCCCGCCGCGCGATGGCTGAGTTAGAGAAACAATGAGGTTGAAGAGATTGATCTAGCACGGACTCCAAGAAATATGGTGTCAGATGGAAGTCGTGCTGGTGGCGTGTGCCGTACTCCTGGACGTGAATGCTTGTTCTGGCCCGTGCCACCCTACTACTCCTACTACTTACTATATAGTACTACTAGTATCGAGGATTCGAGGTGCTGGTTACGTAGTAGAGTACATTATGGCTACAGTAAAAACACCCGCACAACGCACGAAGCATGTGAAGCTAGTATGAATAGTGTACTACTATTGTTGATTGGCGTCATCCGATAACCTGTTGCAATGCATGTACAATTATGTATTCGGAAAATATTTTTTTGCCTCGTCGCACCACTCACTCACAAAAGCGACTCGAAAGCCATTCATAAATTTAGTAAGTTTATCATAGGCATATCATTTTATTTCATACAACAGGTCATCAACCCACATCGACAACGAGGATACATTATAAATACTAAAGGTTTCGCCACACAACAAATAACAAGCAATGAAATGAACTTCAACTCATCCATTCCTCGGTGTTGGAAACACTTGCTTTGAACCACAAGTGATTCTCTGGGACGGGCCATCCATTGTCGATCTGGAGACCAACGCAGGACTGATCATCCAGGCTGAAGCGGCCTACTATATCAGTACCAGGGTAGGGAACCACCAAAATGTCCGAGGTATAGACACAATTGCTTCTCATAAATGGTAGTAACATTGTGTCAACAGCAGTTGGATCGCCTTTCACCATCATTGGATAGTTTTGTCCAAGGAAGAGCGAGTTTTCTCCAAGACTATCAATTCTGTACCAGGGAGAAGGAGTTGGCGCTATCACACTAGTATCCATCCCGAATACCATGCAACGGGTGTTGGAATAGGTCCGGAGAGTGCGACCATGGGAGACTACACCTGCTTCCTTAGCAGTAACATCATCAGTGGACTATATACACACGAGAAGAGGTGATCCATCGAAATTAGTTGCCAGGCACCAAATAGTATATGGGCACTGCTCGTCCTCATGCTCGTGATCATCACCATCGTCATCTCCCCCTTGGTTATAAAAATCTTCAAGTATAGGTGGTGGAATGTTCGCAGGACCTTGGAAACACAAGAAGAAGGTTAATTAGTAAAGGGAAACTTGCTAACCCGCATGCATGTGGATGAAACAATCATGATTACGGTGGAAGACAAACGTACCGAAACAACGATTCCATGCAAAAACAGTGCCACGAGTGGTGGCAGCAAATACAAGGCCCTCGTATTCAATTGCATCACAGTACTCATCCGTGTACAGAAACTGAATTTTGAGCAATATCCATCGAGTCAAACCAGCAAGGATGGCAACAAGCTTGTCGAAGATAGCAACAACTTCATAGTTGTTGTAATTGCAAGAGCGGTTGGGAACTCGAGAAATTGCTATCTTACGTAGAAGACAGTCACCATGATTGTATTTGAACGTGCGTACAATACCGGTGTGCTCAACCTCTGGGCAGTCTGCTGAGATTTTTGGAAGTGGAACCTGGTCACGAGTGTACACATTCACAAGTTCCCACTCGAAGTTGGACCCAATGTAAACAACCCAATCTCCATTTGCGCCTGCCCAAGCCTTTCCCTCAAGCGATGTCATCTTAACATCATACGTATCATTATCAAGCGGCATCAACTTGCACAGGGCGAGGCCTCCGTCGTGACGGCACCAGGCATCAGGGTCATGGCGAAGAAGATAGGGGAGATCAAACCGCTACTTGTCTCTTGGGTTCCTTGTAATGATGTTATTAGTTGAGTCAAGAATGGGCTTGAACGAACCTACCATGCTAGCCGAGGTGATGACGTCGCACCGATCAATGAGTTCCTCCACCACGTCATCTTTCAGATCGGGGCAAGAATAACGGAGTCATTTCCGTCCTGTTCCCTCCATGGAGAAGATGATCGAACAATGGCAGAAGAAAGGGTGAAAGGCTAAAGGAAAATGGAGGAGGGAGAGGAAGAGTGTGCGACAACAGTTCCAAATCGAGAGGGAAAGGCGAAGAGTCGGTGGACGGTTGCCAGTTTGCCACGGTTCACGAAGGGGCGCCCCAGCCTACACGTCGGTTCGGAAATACTCCTAGTACTTGCCGTCGTCTCATTGATATGTTGGAACGGGACCACATGTCAACGAAACATGTTGTGTAATTTCTCGTGCAAAATGCGATCTGGCCGCGTTGGCACGAGGTGCCACATTAGTTTTTTTTAAAGTTTGCCGTATTAGTTATCGACCTTTTTTTAACATGCAATCTGAATGGATAGCTCCTGTGGTCATCACACGTGAGCGGATATAGTGATGGTTGATTCGCCCGAGCAACTTATTACTGTGGGAATATGGGAGTACCAGCGGATTCAAGGAACAGAGAAATGATGGTTGCTTCGTCCGAGCAACTTAGTGTGGCGAAGGTGGGGCTCTGTGATTTGACTGCTCACTAGTCATTACTACTGCGGCGCAACGACTGGGGTGAATATTTCCATGAAGTTGTGTTGTGCACTCAATATTGCTGCATGGCAGGTGGAGCCGGTTGAAGGATGTCCAACATGTCGGCGAAACGAAGTTGAATTATTTCTGGCATTGCTATCAATCCTTCAGGATTTGTTTATATGTACGCATGATTTTGATGAAATTGTACTGTGATGCTATGAAGGTTTCAACTCTGGTTCCAGCAGGAAAAAAAAGGTTTCAACTTAGGATTCATGTGTCTTGCCTTGAGATTATCTCGTTACAACATTCCATCAAATACAAATGAAACTACCATGGCTAATGCATCTCAATGGTTCGCAGATCAGCGCCAATATTCACATCACAACTGAAGACAAAGTTGTGAGAAGGTGTACAAATAAAGAAAAAAATATAATTGATCGATGTTGTTTGTAGGCATGGCTCCATTTCCTTGGCACAGTGTTCATTGCTTGGCAGCTAGTTTGACCCAGCTCTGTAGCCAAAAAAGAGGTGTATGAAGGACACCACAATCTGATCATTTTGTGTAGCTCCACTAAAATCGGGCGGACCATCCCTGTTTGCAAAGATATCCAGTCAGTGTGATTACAATAATAGTGGAACTAGATGATGAAACATAACACACATAAATAGAAGCCGATCACCTCTACGATCTCTCTTTAGGACTAACTTCTTGTTGGAGCAGATTAGGCATGGAGTTGGATGAGGAGGATAGCAAAACCAATCTCCCTTTCTGCAGTCCCTCATAAATGTAAAAACGTTGCCCGTGTGACATTTTGGCGGAACTCCACAAAACACTCTTCAGAAAAGTGATTTGTGCAGTTCACCAAAAGTTCGCAATAGCAACAAGGTGAAAATGGATAGCCCTGTTTGCAAAAGGAGGTCGAAAGGAAACAATTACTGCCCAATAACACGAGTTGAAGACACATACGCCGACAAAAAAGAAGCATGTTCCATGTAAAACGGGAAAGATAGCACATGGTGGTTTATCAAAAATGGTTTGAGGACGAGATTGCAAGATGGAAAGTACGCCGACCGAGATACAATTTAAGCAAACAACTAAAGAAGATCCACATGCAGCAACGTGGGAAGATGTGCAGTGGAGCAAGGCCGGAGGAAGCTGTACCTGAGGGTCGTCGGGATGTTACGAGGAGGGCGCCGGCGGCCGGGATCTGCCCATACTGCGGCAGCGAGCAAGTGGTGAAGGCCCTACCGCGCCGGAGCTTGGTTAGAGAGAACGGCGGGTACCGCAGATCGGGATGAGCTGCTTCAACGCCGTCGAACGGAGAGACGATGCACATCCTCCCTTTCCGTCGGTGGAAGGGATGCGGCCAGATCACTGACCAACGCTGAGAGAGAGAGAGGCCATGGCGGCCTTGTGTGAGATTGTGTGACGAGACTCACGAGAGACAAACTCATTTTTCCATTTTCCCCACGGCAATCATTTTATATTCTAGGCGTGGTACCTGACCCTCCTTCGAGTAAACAACCACTACACGTTTCAAATTATCACGTGGGCTGCCTTTTCATACAGAAACGAACTCCACCGTGTACCCGCACGGGTGTGGCCGGGAACGAGACGTGAGTACATGCGTCCTGCGTGCACTTCTTCTTTAGGTGCAGGTATGTACGTGGGTGGGTGTGAGAGAGATGGTTTGTGCGAAACAGAGGCAATGTGTTGATGATATCTCAATCAGAAAAACATAACATATGCAATGTGTGTGAAACAGAGTCATGGACGTGAGATATCGATAGAATTGAAAACAGGGATGAAGTGTGTGGTTGCGCGATCGATAAAGAGTGCCATCGAATTTGTGTTTGCCCACGTCAAAGATACAGGGCGGCTGGCCTACTGGAATTTGATAGGGCAGAGGTGCAGTTCTTCTCCGTGGCATGGATACCTACCTACAATGTTCGACTATC
>NC_057804.1:573427278-573429801 GCF_018294505.1 Triticum aestivum | reverse complement strand
GGGGGTAGAGACCGGTCGACTAGTATATGTGTGGGGAAGGAGAGAGACCTAGCTATGTATTGAGGGAGATCGATCGACATCCATGGATATGGGTAGCAGAGGAATAAGGTTGGGAAAAAGACAAAGGTAGAGCGTCGGAGGGTTGGTGGTGGAGTGGCGTCTCACAAATGGTGGGAGAGGCCTGCTAGACAAACGGAGGGTATGAGTGCAATATCAATAAGAGAGGGCGGGGATGTTTGTCTGTCTATGCACGTGCGTGTGAGAGACGGGTCGGGAGGTATTCAAGGATGATTAGGGGAGAAGATATGGTTGTGGTAAGCATGCGTAACTACATAGGAAGATCAACCGTCGTGTGTCCGAGAAAAGGAGAGACATAACTAGCGAGGTAAGTGTATCGGTGCTTGGTGAAAACGAATTTTAGTCGACCTGGCTATATGTAGGGAGATCAGTTCATATACACGCCTGCATGTGTTAGAAGCAAATAAGGTCCGGAGAGGCAGACAGGGGGAGAGGGTCCTACCATGTCGAGGGGGGAGAAGTGTGCGAGCATGTGATTAATGAAAAGAGGGGCGGGAGTGTGCACCTGCGTGGAATTGTATTGGACATATGGGGGCATGGACGGTGAGAAGAGAAGAGGGGAAGTATATATGTGTTTGTTGTAGGCACACTTGGCTAGAGAGGTATATCGACCGGTGTGTGCCAGAACAAAGGAGCCGGGGGCCTACACACACCACTGGTGGACGACCTAAAGAGAAAAAATGAACGTGCGCAATGGAGGGGATGCTAAGGGTGTGTGAGGGGGGCGGGCGTGTGCATGCACGATAGTAAGTTAGCGCTAGCTAGCTACAAATAGAAGAGGATCGTGAAGGTGTAAAAGACGAACAAAGATCACAATTCATTATAAAAAGGTGGATACAGATACTTGAAGAAGATATCATAATGTAGAACATTGATTATAATTTGGGCTAATGTGTGGCTTTTGCAACTCAGGTCTAAATACTCGTCATAATGTAGGGGGCGGGGCACTATACTTTGTGTGATAAACACAGTGTACGTATGGAACATGGTTTAGATTATGAATATATAGTTAGTACATCAAATGTACTACTATTTGGAATCAACATCAAGTGTATTCAAAAAATAGAATTCGAGTTCATGTAGTACACATAGTTCATATGTATCTCTATAGTAATCATGTGGTGTGTTATTAAGGTAATACACGAATGATGGTTGAAGTTGGCAACAATCATGATTGTAGATTCTTATTGAAATAGAGAAACGAATTCAAATTTAGTTCGAATTGCAGCGGTAGTATAGACATTTGGAATGCACTAAAATGTTGGTATGAGTAGGTTATATGCATTATACAGCAAGCGAAAAAAATTAATCGGACATAACATGGATTCATAGCTTTGAATAGCATTTGTATAGTAAAACGGGGCAAGACTATCTCTTTGTGTGGTGTGAATTGTTTTATTTTTTCGTTTTCTTTTTGGTTGAGGGAAGTGCGAATTGATTTGGTACGTACAAGTACAATATTACTACACGTTAGGCTTGTCCCTAAAATTCAACCCGCGTCTTGTTATATCCCGAAAATTCAGATATCGTGCTCCCAAAACTGGCGCCTTCACAACCCGCGCCTTGCTATCCCGAAATTACAACGCGCGCGAAAACTCCCTCTAGCTGCCAAATCCCGACAGGCGAAATCCCCCTTCTAACCCTGAGCCGAAAGGGCCGCTAGTTCAAATCGGTGGGGGTACTTTTGTAACACACCCTACATTTTGGACAAGCGCGTCCCTAAGTCATGCTTCACCCCCTCCCATCGCCCCCTTTTCGCCATTCGAAATCCCAGGCCGCCATAACCTCTCCGCTCCAGCCGCGAAACCCCACCCTCCTCCGTCCGCCACGTCACCGCTGCCGAGCCGGAGTCTCTTCCCCGATGACGTCGTCCACCGCAACAGCTCGACGTCCCTCGTCCACCTCCCCGGATGAGGATCCGTCATCCATCTCGCCATCCAGCCGGTTTAGCTGCCCTGTCCTCCACCTCCAAGGAGCTGCTCCGATGATCGCCTCGTCTATCGCGGCTGCTCCATCCCCATAGCGCCGCCTTAACCTGCTCCACCGGAACCGCAACATCCTCACCGACTCCTCGGACGAAGCCAAGGCCTACTCGGCGCCACCAAAGAGGTTGTACACTCATCGCATCGCACCTTCTCCTTAACTCGACCTCCCGGCGCCGACAGTGCTCCATCCCGCACCCCCATGGAGCGGCTACCTTGAAGCCGGCGCCATGGGCTACATCTCCACGGCGGCTCTCCCCTAGTGCGAGGCCCCTTCGGCGGCGGCGTCCATACCAGCCGGATCTGCTGCTGCTACTCCGGCTCTCGCTCGCTCGCTCGCACTGCTGCTACTGCTGCTCCGGCTCTTGCTCGATCGCTCGCTCTCCCAGCTGCTGCTATTGCTCTGCTCTGATTAAGCCACACTTCAGTTGACTGAATCGACTTTTGGGTTAGTCGATTTTCA
>NC_057804.1:573096840-573114324 GCF_018294505.1 Triticum aestivum | reverse complement strand
TACAAATATATAGACAACTAAAACAATTGGGGGGGGGGGCAATCCCCCCTCCCCAACCCCATCTACCTTATCGTACAAACAATAAAAAAACAAACTTCAAAAGGAAACTATAGGTAAAAGCAGTGCGTTTTGTTTCGCAAAAAAAAGCAGTGCGGTATCATAAAGCAATGCAGTTTCGGCATGCACACAGGTGCAGTGCTGAACTTGTAGAAAAAAATGCAGTGCTTTTTGTTAAACAAAGAAGTTCGGCATCAAATGCGATGCAGTTTATCGAACACATGCCATACATATAAGCGTGACAAATGCCATCTCACACAGAACGTCGTCGTCAACAAAAAATAAAAATATATGCTTATATATACAGTACGAGTTATTTATATAAAATACACATACACATACAAATTTGTCCACATATACTGCTGCAAAAAAGAACAAGAAAAAACACAGCAACAGAAAAAAGTCTTTTTCGTACATTATCTACCTTAGTCAGCACACACACACACACGCACAACATCAAGCCCCTAGTTCTTGTCCACGCACAGGCTTTTGCCCCCCAGTAGAAAAGATGTGCCCAAATGACTGTTACTGCGTCTGCGACTGCGTCTGCGATTGCATCATGGAAGTGAGCCCGAGGTCCGCAATCAGATCACGTAGCTCGAGCGGCATGTCTTCATAACACAACATGTTCGAAGGATTGAACAGTAGCTGGAACATGTACTCCACCTTCCAATCTTAAACAGCAGGCTGAAAAAAGAAAAATACAAAAAATGCAGACGAGTGATTAAAAAAAGGTTGTCATAAAGAACAAACAAGTGAAAAAATTAAAATAATAAAAAAGGTAACAAGAAAAAGAGGAAAACAGAGAAGGTGTTACATCGGATTGCAAAATTTTCTCAACTAGACGTTGGCCGTCATACAACTGCGTCATCCTCAGAACATAGATTCCGCACTCATTTACTCCCTGCGCAGGCACGACCGCGTAAGAGGGCTTCTCTGCCAATTTAACCCAATCAGGCTGGTTCTTCGATTTATACATTTTTTCGCCATAAACTGCCTTCAGCAGCTGAGTCATCCTCCTCATCTGGCAAAAAAGAAAGCACAAGGTAAAAATAACACATCATCATGCATCAAAGTTACTATTAAGACAAAACAAAAAATAAAAAGCTGTTCTCAAACGTCTAGACCTCTTTTAAGTGCACACAAGGTCAATTCCCATTACACTTTTTTTACACAGATTATCGGGGGTGTGAGAAAAATCCAGTTCTGTCGCGCGTATGTTGCAGTGCACTACATAAACAATTGTGGTTCTATGTATGCTAAAATTTGCATGTGCTGTTTATGAAAAAAATGCAGTAGGAGAAACACAGAAAAAATCTTTACTCTTGGCAAGAAAAAATAACATACCACTTCAGTGGAATCTGCGTGGTAGTCAGTCCTACGCCACCTTGTCGTGACATCAGGATAGCCAGTGTACTTCCTACTGGCATGGATATCAAGCGTCTGGCAATGCTGGTTCATCGTTTATAAGGAATAATGAGCATCCTTGGATCGCGGCATCATAATCTGTTCGCATCAAAAAAACAAAAATGAAATGAAAAGTTCTTTCGGACACGTAGCACCAGGACCACTGTTCCAAAAATAACTATAAAAAAATGCAACAAACCAGGAAAAAATAAATGACAAAAAACAATGAACTTACCAGTTTTGCATCCAACAGGTTTGCGTCATCGCTCACAAAAATCTTAAACTGCTTAACTGCATCTTCTAAAACAAACGAGCTATGCACAACTAGCAACACATGATTTCCGTCGCTATCTCTCGCCACAAAGGTTTCCATTTGAAGAACATACTGCACAGAAAAAAGAACAAAAAAGGACATGAAAAAAAGAATAAACAATGCAAGCAGGCATGGACGTGAAAAAGCCAGTGCAATAGGAAAGAATGATAGCAAACATTTACCGTGATAAATAAAGGTGAAAGTAGCACATGTTCACCGGATTGATAAGGTAAACCCAATTGAGGGTCTTGCTTCCAGTACTTGATGACAAAATCCATGAGATGCGAATCCATTAAAGATCCTCTGCCAAACGTATCGTAGATATAGTGGACATTGTAAGTATCTACATCACCAAAAGGACTTTGCACCATAAAGAACGCGTTCCTGCAGTAAACATACACAGATGGGATCAATAAAAATAGAATTAAAATTAAAACACACAAAAAGGATGAAGGGCACACAAATCACATAAAACTTACTCGTGGTATTTGGTTACAAAATCTTTGCTGAGAACAAGATCCTTTATTTTAATGCCTCAGCAATATATTTGAACCTCGGAGGCTTCAATTTCTCTATAGAGCATCTCAAATTAAAAGCCCTCTCACCTGCCCTCTTGTTAGAAAATACTTCAACCTCATCCAAAGGAGGACGATTAATTGCTGCACTCCTAGTCCTAGTGACACGTGCTCACGGCGTAACAAAATCATCATCATCAACATCATATACATCGTGTGTGGAGCTAGGTCGAGAGACACTTCCACCATCAGGTCCAGACGCCACATTTGTGTTCAAACCATCTCCAGCCAAAGAACCAGAATTATCTGGAGAGATTTCAATGACACAATCCTCCATAACCACCTCGGAACCCTGGGACTCAAACAGTAACATACAGCCTTCATGAAGCCCCCCATCAAAACCTAAAAACATGCAGAAAAAACATAGAAGCACTCAGCACAAAACACAAAAACCAAAAAACATGTATACAGAAAAATAGAATGCAGTCTACCTCTATACAGCAATGCATCCCACTTGTCTACATCAATGCAGCCCGCTTGTATACAGCAATGCAGCCCACTTGTCTACATCAATGCAGTCCACTTGTCTACATCAATGCAGTCTACTTGTATACAGCAATGCAGCCCACTTGTCTACACCAATGCAGTCCATTTGTCTACATCAATGCAGTCTACTTGTATACAGCAATGCAGCCCACTTGTCTACACCAATACAGTCCGCTTGTCTACAGCATTGCAGCCCACACTCCTCTACAATAATGCAGCCCACACTCCTCTACAACATTGCAGCCCACATATAAAGAACAATGCAGCTCACTTGACAATAAAACAAGCAGAACCAAGCAGTAGACAAATAAATAAATAAAGGGAGGATAAAGAAGTTCAATAAAACAACCTTTATCTGCGAAAATTAGAAGAGATGTTAAATCAAGGCAACACTTCCTCGATGTTAGCCAGCTATAAAGCATGGCCTTTCTGATGTAGCCAATGTGTTCCACCCCAAACTTAGCAACTCGAACACCATCCCAGGTCTGCAAGAATTGAAACATATAGAACCCACAATCATGCCTGCAATAAAAAGAATAAAAAACATCAGTTTCACAAAAATGAAGTGAAAAAAAACTTGAGCAGTATGCTAGAGAAGGGTTGTACAGAACGCACCCATTTGGCTGCATTGGGACAATGACATGTTTCAACACAAATCCATCAAGTGTAGGAGGATTTAGCGGCTCATCAGAGCTTGAGCTTCCTTATTTCCATGCACGCTTGATATTTTTAACCATCCTCCTAAAAACTCTGACCGCATCAGGGCTGCCAGGTTTGTTGAGCGAGTCAAGAAATTCAAACCGCCTTTCTTTCACATTTAACGCAACTACACAATAATGACCAACACCATCCCTTGTATCTGGCGGATCAAAAGTTGCAAAAAAGACCTGTTGGAAGCACAAAAAACAAAATAAAATTAGTATGAGAATAAAAAAACAGAACACTATAAAAAGAAAATAGGAAAAATATAGTTTTCAACACATAAAAACGTCTCTCACCATATCCTTCTTATCAAAATGCTCCACGGCTTTTGAGGAGAACATCATTTTAACACTCCTGCCTACAGTACCACCATTCCAAATATTTGTCTGCACATACAAAACCAAAAATCAAATAGTGCTCAAGCAAACAGGTCGTCGCACAAAATAAGAAAAGAAAATCAAATAAAAAATTCTGCATTCTTACACAAATATGGTACGGGACAACCATTGTCGGAGATGCCTTAAACTTATCTACCAGCAAAGAAACCCCAAGATCTACAAGCCTTGTAGTGAGCATCCCTTTATCCCAAAAGGACTGACCAACTTCGCCAATGCTAATATCACCCATCTCAGTTTTAAAAGCAATCATGTCCCTGAATTTTTCATGAAAAACTGAAACGTAAGATACTAAAAAAATAACAACAAAGAAAAAGGGGTAAATACCAAAATTAGATAATACATATGAACAAAACAATTTCTAAAAAACCATACTTCTTCTTCTTGTCCTTCCGAGCCGTCGTAACAGCATCGTACAACTCATTGTATCTTTTCAGAAGAGCTGGATCAATGCTCGATGGTGTCACAATAGGAAGTTTATCATCTGTAATAAAAAAGATGAAGTTCACTTATCCAAATAATGGAGTTTAAATATTAAGATAAGGAAATTCTGCTAGCTATTTTGAAAATCATAGACAAAAGATCAAGTTTCACTTATCATTAAACATCTAATACATATACCATAGTAAATAAACAACATGAATGAGAAAAACTTCAAACTGCATTGTTAAAAAAAACTCTTGCCTTCAGTCTCAGAGTCTTCAGGCTGCTGTTCTTCAGAGCTGAGCAAAATATTTTCTTGCATAGGTTGCGACGAATCCACCACAACCTCACTGGACTGCCCTTTTGCAGCAACTACAACATTCTCTGGATTTACAACAGTCTGGTCAACAGCAACGTCCTTAGATACTTCAGCTACCTGAGGCTCCACTCTCGATACTTCCGAATCATCATTGGACACCAGACAGACAGGGGAAGCAACAACACTAGCAGCAGGGGGAACATTCTCTAGTGGCTTTTCAATGCCAACATTAGAATCTTCACGCCGACTGCTGGGAACAACATCATGGGATCCTTGAGCTACAAAAGGATCTGCACAGTCAATGGCAACCGATGCAGAAGCATCAACACTGCCACGGCCATCAACAACACAACTGCCCTGATTCACATCAGTGTGAATTCCACGTTTTCTTCTCCAACCCGTGGAAAGTTTAAAAAACACTCAGTAACACAAAAATGAGCGTGGGGGATAATTAACACAACAACACACAGCACACTTATGTCAAAGACTGCTGACAACATACACAGAACAACTACAATCCACATATGCAAAACAACTGCAACACACGTGTGTCAAACACAACTACAACTGCAACCCACATATATGTAAAAAAAGAACTGCAGTTCACTTTGTCAAACGCTGCAGTTCATTTATGTTGAATACTGCAGTTCACTTCTGTCAAACAATAAAGCTGACACATGTAAAACTATTGCAGCTAACATATGTAAATGAAAAATTAGATTACAAACCACTAATAGAACAAGTAATACAACTATACCTTATCAGCTACAACATCCACAGGGGACGATGCATCAGTCAAGACCTCACCCTTCCCAGAGCTATCGTAGGTCTCTTTGTGCACATCACAAGCAGCAACACCAGTCTACGGACATAGAACAAACCAAAAACGAGAAATAAGATGGTACCGACCAAGAAAGAAAAAACTTCAACTATGCACAAGTAGTACACACTTCACAATAGTGAAGTACACAGTAAAAAACAATAAAAATGGGAAGCAAACCAATGCAAGTTCAAAGAAAAAGGGACGCATGGCAGAACAGACATGGGAGGAGTATTTGTACCTAACCAACTCCATCGTCTCTAGTTCCATCGACACCAGAAGATCCCACTCCAGCCTATAACAAAAAAAATAGTGAGGAGCAGTCAACATTATACACAAAGAAAGAGGTTCAAAGCCGCAAAAAACCTAGAACATACATTGTCACCGCCAACACCAGCGTCCTGACAGGTCATTTCGTCCAAAATATGCCCAGCATCCTTCTCATACCGACCGCATTTTTCTTGTTGTGAATGTCTCAGTTGAGCATACGAAGACCGAACATTAGTCACTGCAATCTTCAGGCTTTCAATCATGCCACAATCGAAATTGTGAGCAGCAACAATATCTTCTTCTCGTGGGCCATGGCCAACAGGGAAAAAACCAGCAACTTCCCTCAACCTATCACCAGCGGCTAGAAAATCATCAGTCAGCTTCAAAACCTTCAAAAGAAGCTCATCAATCTCCTCGTGTTTTTTGCCGCCAACAAATGCCTGTTTATAAGAGCTTGTATTATCAAATATCTGTCGAGGCATGAAACCACGAGTACGCGGCACCTCAACATGACAGGCAGGAAGCTGGCTACATATAGGCTCATAAAACCTAGCATGAGTGCTAGGCCCCGCATCAGAGCTGCCGTGTACAACTGCAACAGGACGGTTGTACACAATGTCACCTGACGCCTTCCACTGCAAAAAAAGACAACAGGCAAAGAGAAGTACACATGTGAGTACTAGAAAAGTTCACATTTATAATGGCTGCACATTTTTTTTTAAAATATGATATTAAAAAAATCAGATGCACTAACCGGCAGCTTCCCAAATTTGTAACTTTCCAAGTAAATCTTTCCCTTCACAAGCACATCCTCATTGTACAACTTCATTAGGTCCTTGGTCGTCAGGTATGACGCGCGTGGCGTGAACGTGTGCATGACTGAAAATTTGCGAAGCTTCAAGCAGTCAAGATACATAATCAGGGGGACAATGGCACAACCCTCTGCACAATTCTGCTTGCTGCCTTCTGTTTGCCACCTAACCACAGTTGCCTGCAACTCATTAACAACAAGCTGGCAAAATTCCATCTGAGCCATAGCAGCATAATCCATGTTCTCTACTATCACAGCAACTCTACCCAAATGAACTGCAGGCCCCGCACACAGCAAATTCTGGTAAAGTCTCAGGAAGAACACCTTCACAGAAAGGTCAACAGTCACATAATCATCTTCCTCCACCAACATCTTCAACTTCTCAAGCAAGTCTTTGACACCTATACTTTTTGAACGATCAAAGCCAAGCTCATCCTTGAGGGCAGTCAATGATTCATCATGACCGCTGGAAGTAGGCATGGGTGTAGTGTGACGTCCCATAGGTAAATCAAAAATGTGATGAACTGCATCACGATTGATTCGAAGAACCCTGCCATTCTCAAAGTCCATTACCATGGTGGCAGGGTCAATGGCTCCCATCAGATAGCACATAAGAATGCGCGACACATTTTTCTTTACTGTCAGATCAAAGACAACACCAAATCCAGCATCCCTAACATGGCTACAATGCGCCTCTTTCAACAAGAAGCATCCTTGCAAACAGTGGGGAGAGATAATCGCACGGTCTTGTTAAATCGAGAATCATCTCCCTCAGCATCATCTTCAGTTGCATTGCTCTTACTAGACTTCTTCCTCTGTGTAAAGGGAGATGCAGTCCACATTAGAAGACTAGCAATAAAAAAAGAGACATAGAAAATACAGAAAGAATAACAATGAAGGAAACAAATGCAGTGCATGTCAACAAACCTTTGGAGAAGCATCCACCTCCTCGCCAGAGTCACCACCAACATCTTCGTCGACATCATCACGGTAATGCTTGGGTAGACTCTTAGATGAACCACAGTCTTTGAGTCTACAAGGACGAACACCCTTCATAAAATCAGCAAGGACAAAATCATCGTCATCAGAGTTGGGACCTTCAGTGACATGTAGTCGCTTGCGCTGAGGATCATCATTTCCACCAGCTTCAGCAGTTCTCTTGCCAAGATTCTTCTTCATTCCAACAACGCGTGGACTCCGCCGAGGTGTACCACCTTCCTCAGCAACAGTACTCAACCTCTTCTTCTGCAAAGAAGGCTGCTTCACCTTGCCAAATTTGCCACCCTTGCCACCATCTGCAGATCTCCTCTGCTTCTCCTTCTCCTCACGCTCTTTTGACTCAGTTTAAAACCTCAACTTCTTCTTGCTTTGCTTCAACTCATATTGATGAAGCTGTTCCGAGACCATCCAATCCTGTGTAACTTCCTCTGTACCATCAACATACTGCGATTGTGTTTCAGACAAGACATGACGTCTTTGATCAAAGCTCACACCAACATTATCCTCTGCAAAATAATGGTCAATCAATGGAGTAACCTCCTCAAACCCAGGCGCCCCAGCATGGAAAACAGACACTGCGTCAAAATGAAGTTTGACTATGCTTGTTAAAAAGTGTACAAAAAGAACAAATGCAGTACAGTTAGACATATAAATGCAGTGCTCCAACCATGAACTCAAAACAAAAAATAATGCATTGTACAAAAAACTTGAATAAAACATCAATGCAGTTCACACATACGTATAGTGGAGTTCACATATACAAATAAATGCAGTGCTACATACACTAAATTCACGGTTGTTCGCAACAAAATGTCAGACTAGACAAAACAAGGCAACACCAATTTGTACTAAACATCAAGGAACCAGCATACACAAAAAATAAACAAATCAATCACATACTAGAAGGAAGGGCCAGACTTATGGGAGAACATTCAATCAGCGAATTCACTTGATGTCCTCCATTGACACCATGATCCTTACCACCGGGACAAGGAGAGTCAATTGGTGTATCATTATGAGCACTGCAATCACCTACTGGATTCGAAAAAAACCAGAAAACAGAAATTACAAAAAATCACATGACAAAAATAATGCAAACGAATGCTAACAACTAACAGAGCATAAACCAATATGCAGGATGAATTAGGAAACTAGATAAAAATCAAACAAAATAAACAAAGCCTAAAATAAGCACTCTACGTACCCTGAACTCCTTCTCCCACTCTGCTCGGCGAAGACATGGTGTTTCCCTGCAGCACAAGGACAAAGTGACAGACATAAGCAACAAAATCGGCAAAAATCTCACGAAACCCTAGATCCACAATGCTACACACGACTATCAACTTCAAAACGAGATGAAATCGACTGCCTACAGAAAAATTACACAAGAAAAAAGAGCGACAGCAACTACGAGAAGCACAAAACAAGACAAGGGGACGATCAAGACCGAGGCCAAGCGGAACGTACCACAAAAAGGGTGCGGCGACGGCGGCGGGAAGGGGGAAGAGGGGGTGGCGAAGGGAACAAACAGGAAAGGGCTGCGGGAGAGCAGCGGCAAGGGCTCACGGAGTGGACAGCAATGCGGAATGCAGGAATAAGGACCTCTTGTGAGCGGCGGTTACCCGGGCAACGACGGTTGCTGCGCGCGACGGCGGTTTTGCTCGAGGGACAGATGCCTTGGGAGAAACTGCAAGAAAGGAGAGGGGATTGTTCTCGGTCTCTCTCTCCCTGAAACCAGAGCGGTGGAATAGCCTCGAAGGCATACGTGGGAGGCCCGCGTGTCGCAAAAAGAGTCACAAAAAATGGGCCGGCCCAAAAATGGCCCGGACAACACCGCGCCACATCAAAACGCACATACTACTAAAAAACAAAAACAAAAACAAAAAAACAAATGTAGTACGCAGCACTAGAAAAATGCAGTGCATTTTGTTACACAATGTAGTACAGTAAACCAATCCAGTTCCACATTACGTAGATGAGCATATACACGACATAGAACACAGCGATGAAGAAAAACGCGAACACGGAAATAAGAAATGCACTGCGGAAGTACACTAACATGCAGTACAGAAGCATAAACAATGCAGTACAATTTTAATTTGCTAAGCACTGCAGTCCCATACATTGGAAAACAAAGATTACAAAAAAGCAAAAACACGAAAAAAAACTAGAACTATATAGGCAGTACGAAATGTGTTCACATGCAGTACATAACCGTGATCAATACAGTGCACGGATGATATACAAAAAAGCAGTGCACGCCCCGACATTGGAAAAAATACAAAGAAAAAAAATTGACCACCCAAATGATACGCAGGCAAAAAACAAATGCAGTACGCAGCACTGGAAAAAAGTAGGCCCCTCCACCCCCCTTCCCTACCCCTCCTGTACCAGGGACTGCAGTAAGTACAGGCAAAAACAAAATGCAGTACGTGGCGGTAGAAGTATGCAGTGCATTCCGTTACGCAATGCAGTTCCGTAGCAATGCAGTGTAAAATACGTGGCGGCAGAAAAATGCAGTGCGTTACGTTACGTGATGCAGTACGGTATGGCAATCCAGTTCCGGATTACCTACATAGTGTAGTTCTGTATTGTAGAAGATGCAGTGCTGAAGTATAAGCAATGCAGTTATGTTGTCATGCAGTATACATATATAAAATATGACAACATGCCCGTTCGCACAGAAAAGTGGCGATTAAAAAAAATTGACTGATCAAAAATAAAATAAAACCACCTTAAAAAACCCACGTTCGCATACAACCACCCAATCGGAGCAGTTCCATCGCCACAAGCCCACGATCACAGATGCCAAACCAACCCATGATCTGCACAACCGCATCGTCAGCGTGATCGTGTAGTTCATCCGACGTGGCCATCCCACCTCGCGCCCTTCCCTTAAATTCAGACCGCAGATGCAAAGGCCTTCTCATCCACAACAACACAAGTATCCATTGCGCTCCCACCAAATCGCCCCATATCAACCCAAAAGCACCAAGCCCTGCTACCGGCGGTGGCGTTCACCGACGAGTACAAGGGCGACAAGGCCGTGGAGGCACACGGCAACACCAAGTTGCACGTCATCCACACCAACGACAAGAAGCAGATGGCAATCTCCCTCACGCACTACAAGCGCCACCTCAGCCTCCAGCGCCATAAGATCGTCGGCATTGATCTCGAGTACGACAACGACCCTGAAGTGACGCAGAAACCCGCCCTCTGCCAGCTCTCCATCGTGAAGAATCACCTGGTGCTGCTCTTCCAAATGAGAGCCTCTGAAAAGTGCACCGTCTTTGACAACTTCCTCGCCGACCCCAGGTACATCTTTGCAGGCTTCTCCATCAACGGCGACAAAACCAGGCTGGGGCGCGTCAAACTGGAGGTCGCCAACTTCGTCGACATCCAGAAGGAGTGGAGGGTGCCCGAGGCAACCAAGCCGTTGGACTCCCTTGGAGATGTCTCCGGCATGATCATCGACGACTACTACAACAACATGAAGAAGAAGATCACCGACGACGAGCACAAGCGCTGGGCCATCCTGCCTCTGTCCATGAGGCACATCGAGTACGCGGCAAAGGACGCCTACGTAGCGTACGAGATATGGAACCGCATCACCCGCACCCAGGACGGCCTTCGCCATGCAAAGCTGGAGAATGAGGAGGCCCCGAAGAAGCGTGTCAGGAGGAGCTGGGGATGGGACGAGCCTAGCTGGTGAAGAAGAAGATGGTGTGCTGAACCAACAATGCCAACAATGCCAGCGTTCTCTTAGAATTATCATCAAATTTGCTTTATGTTGTTTGCTTATGTATCGTTAGTTTGCTTGTGTGCTGAACCTAGTTTGCTTGCCATGCAGAATCACTTGTAATGATGAACTTTGATTACGTTAGTTTGCTTTCTGTTAAACCTAGTTTGCTGGTGATGAAGTTGTCGTACAGAATACCTATGATAATTTGTTTTCTGTTGTCTGCTAATGTATCATTAGATTCGAGCATGCACAAAACAAAAAATAAGTTGCAGTGTGCAAACAGGACGCATGTAGTGAAAATTGTGTACGAATGCAGCACAGATTGTGTCAAATGAGGTTTTAACATAACCAAAAAAGCAGTGCACGAACCTAAATTTGAAAAAAGAATTCATAAGAGCAAAAAACACAAAAATAAAAACGCAAACACGTAAATAATCAATGCAGTGCAGAAATATATGAACATGCAGTACAGAACCATAGTCAATGCATTACGCGTATGATTTGCTAAGCAGTGCACTCCCATACATTCAGAAAAAAGATTGCATAATACCAAAAACACGGAAACAAAAAAAAGAGAAATGTAAGTGCAGTACGGAATGCGTGCACATGCAGCACAGAACCCTGATCAATGCAGTGCACGCCTAGACATTGAAAGAAACACCTAAGACAGAAAAATACAAATAAAAAAATTGACCACCCAGGTGCTACCGGCCCCAGCCAGTCTCGTAATAGGTCTGCGCCCACAGAAGGCGAGTCGTTCTGAGTCACAATGCATGGGGCCGGCCACACATGGGCCCACAGGTCAGGGAGCATAGAGCTGCGAGCGCCGTGCATAAGCGCCCAAATACGTAACAAGATGAGTTTGATACAGCGGCCTCGCCAGCACTTATAAACATGTTGGGCGCGTCTTCCGCGGGCGAGGTGGGACTAAACATTAGTCCGCACACACCGCACCGGGAACCAGCCGTGCTCACAGGCTGACTTGGGCCCAATTGCCTCTTCACTACCCAAACACAGGGCCAACAAAAAAAGAGGGGCCACTGAAAATTTTAAAAAAGATCCTACATACCATACACAAACACAGGCCCAGCCACGCTTCGCAGTTTGTCATGATATGACAATGCAGTTTGCTATTTTCAAGTAAGCAGTCCTGTTGCTTCTTAAATGCATTCGTGTACACTGAATCAAAACCAATCCACCACCTAACACCAACCATACCATTTATTACTCCAATTGCTCAATTGGTTGCATAAAAACTTATCCATTCGTGCTACAGACTAACACAACTCCTCCCCACGTTCATTATTTTCTTCAAATCATAGATCTAGGGTTCATCCCATCCACAGCTCTTCTCTGGAATTCCACTGAACCCGCCATGGACTGTAAGTGCGGGTGCTTGGCAAGGATGGCGCCGGTAGCGGACACATGCATGTACGCAGAAGGTCTAGAGCTCACACACACACAGTGGCGAATCATGGTCGGGTGCCTGATGATACCCAACAGGGGGTTTCGTGCGCAATTTCCTCATCGCCTCACAACCGCAGATCTCCAGGAAAGTTGGGTATGTTTTTCCCCTAACAATTTTGGACATAATCTAGCCTGCAAATACACATCTGAATATATAGTTCAATAAATTTGTTCAGTAGTATCAGCAAAAATACAAAACAGAATTTGTATTGTTGTTCAAATTTGTTAGCTATTAAGACTAGATGCTTCCACTTATCTTTCTTCAGTACCACACCAGGTATCGACACTAGTTAGATCAGATTCCCAACACACGAACAAAAAAAGGGTCAGTAGATAAGCATTGCAGTTATTTTAACATGCTGGAGAAGTACACTATTACTGACATTGCAGTGCAAGCATGTTGCAGTATAATATACATCCCAGTAAAACTAGGGGTCAATTTCCTATATAAGTTTGTTCACACATTGGAACTACTTTAGAAAATAGCAGTCATATATATGTAGCTATTTAAGTCAACATAAACAGATCATACTAAGTATAAAAGAAAAACATTTGCTGTTTACTTATAAAATTCTTTTTCCACCGATTCCAATATGCAGAAACTGCCATCCACAATAAAATTTCATGCTTCAAGTTCAGGGAAGGTTACTTTGGAAACAGAACACAAGAATGGGTATGCAGACATGCAAGCTGACTACCACATTGACTCTGAAGACTGCATCAAAATAACTACTGGTTGGAAACATTTTGTCTCCCAGAATGGCTTTGAGGTTGGAGAAGTGGCCATGGTGTTTTTCTACAAAGAAGAAGACTCCATCAAGTTTACAATATTTGCACTCTAGGCTGTCTAAAATGAAGCAACCAATATTTCTAATGCTTTGGTTATGCTGTATGCTTTTAAAACTATGTCCATCAAACAATTTGAACGATACCTATTTAATGTATGCAACCTCAACTGCCTCATTTTATCATCCTTTTTAGACAAAGTTGATGTTGGCAGTAATGCAGTTCTCTCAAGCACATAGTGTGGTACTAATAATAAAAAAAGCAATGGTCCAAACTTTGCAGTTAATATATCATGTTTAGGAATAATTCTCATAGTATGCAGTTCAAAAAAATTCTTATAATTTTTATTCAGCTAACAAAAGCGTATAATAGACCATCCATCCTAATAGCAGAATTCAACATTAACAACACTGCTAATGCAGTACGGAAATGCATATTATGCAGTCATCTAGAACACAAAATGCACTCTAAGAAAAGGTGAAATCTCATAAGCAGACATAACCATTGTAATGCACCTACAACGAAGTACACTACCAAAGAAAATGCAGTGCACTACAACGTATGCCACGACCACAAAAAATAAAATTAAACCAGTAAAACTGCGGACATGAGAGAGACTAACAAAGGTGCCAATTTCACTCGCAATTCCATAACTAGCCTAAAAATTGTACATCCACTAAACTATAGAAAAATACCACCGAAAAATTTACACGGAAGACACGACAACGAGACGAACAGCGTTAGATTTCATTTCAAGAGTGCGATTCAAAAAATGACAATTATACTAGCAATACAGTGAATTCGAACCTATAGCAACAGTAATTACAATATTCAAACACACATGGACGAGCAAAATCAAAAAAATGGACAAGAACAAAGGAGCGGACAAAGCTCACCCGCCGCGACAATCAAAATAACAAAGAATTGAAAACTAACTCTTAAAAATTAACAAATTATAGAGTGAATGGACCGATTAAAACGAACGCAACCAAAGAATTCCTACTAAAAAATAACATCCGGCCACAAAAAAATCGCATCTGACGCGAACACGAACGAACAGAGAGAAGCTCGTCCGCCAAATCCCTCGATTTGCAAGCACTTTAGTAGATTTTCCTGTAAATTAGAAATAATAAAGCTAAAATGAAACACAGACACAAACTGAATCATCCCGCAACACCTGATTCCACACAGAAAACACGGGCGGAACAGCAGAAATGAAGCAGTTCCGCCGTGAAAGCACTGCAGTGCCCGGCGTCAAGAAGATGCAGTGCACTTGAGTTCAACATGTAGTGTGGAAGTGTCATCAGAATAGTTATTCTGCTAATATTAGCAGAATAGACCGTCTGTATATATATATTAGAAGAAAAGAAACCAACAACCCATACGTTGCTGCTCAAAACGGGCAGCCAATGGCCAGACATCATAGTGGAACAACCCACACTAGGGTAGATGGGTTACGTTCAAAAAAAGAGGCGTTTAGTATTCAAGTTCTTCTCTTCCAGCCCCCTGGCCCCTCTCTAATAAGTCAAGTTTTCAAAACGAAAAGCAAATGAAAAATCTGGTTCGATGGCTCTTCTCCACTACCCACTTTACTACTTTCTATTTATTATTATGTATTAAGTTTCCCTTAATATATAATTTGATATTACTTTCGATTTGTATATTTTTATTCCTTTATCGTTTTATATTGTGCCTAATACCAATTTTCAATCTTTTCAGTTCATGCTTCGTCGGCTCCTCCTTTCTGATCACTCTCCCGCCGGAGATTTCAAGACCCCCATGCTCTAGCTCATTTAGCAGGGCTAAACTTCTATCTAAGTCTTTACGAGCAGGATCCGGGATGGGTTACTTTCATTCAGAACGAGCTTAATCACAATACCCCCCTGGAAGACATACCTGGGCGGCTTAAGCTCTTCCTAATGGAAGAAAAGCTCTCTTCTATGCGACAAGATGTCATTCAGGAATTTGTGGCGCTTTATCAAAGAGTAGGGCCTTATCTACCAATCGATCCCTACTTGGTCGATGAAGCGCTTCGTTCCTATCTGGACCATATTCATGCAACTGATTCTTTCACTATTCTCCAAGCATCTTATCAAGATCTACGGGAGAATGAGGGAGGATCCGTTTTCTTTTGAAATGTTGTTTCCCACAGCCGGGATCTCCTTGAGGCGGAAAGCTCTGCAAGGAGGTGCCTGGAAGTGGAACAGAGGATCCTGTGGGAAGAAATCCCCAAGAGCAAGGCAAGTCTCGAAAGAGCTAAGCACGAGCATGCTCTCGACTTGTTTCATTATGGGGTGGTTACTCTGATTCCTAAAACAAAAGATGTTGGAACTATCAAGCAATATCGGCCAATATGTTTATATTATGTTTGTTATAAAATGGTGACTAAAATACTGACAAATAGGCTTGAGAGAGTTGCAGATAAGGTGGTGAGTAAGAGTCAGACGACATTTATGAAAAACGGAAATATTTTAGATGGGGTGGTCACTATCCATGAGGTGTTTCATGAGCTTAGGAGGACTAAACAAGAGGGGTTCATACTAAATCTAGACTTTGAAAAAGCATATGACAGGGTGAATTGGGATTTTCTACAAGAGGTTTTGCTTAAAAAGGGTTTTCTTTTGTGAGAAGTGGAGAGGTTGGATTAAACAAGTGGTAGAAGGAGGTACAGTGAGTAACAATATTAATGGAGAGGTTGGACCATATTCTAAGAGCTACAAAGGATTTTTTTTTCCAGGGTGATCTCACCTCTTCTTTTGAATTTGGTGGTGGTCACAGAAAAGGGGGTCACTCAAGTGTACGGCATTCTTTGTCCGTCCAGATCGCGGTACATTTTCGGACTGCTCTGGATTGTAGAGGAACGGATTTCAGGCTACTTTAGATGGGGTGGGCTGCACCCATTCTCGGTACGTACAAGGTGGGCACCCATTCTCGATTAAGATGGGAAATCCTATAGGGGTAGAAATGCTACATGAAAAAAAATCCGCTCTTGCTATCTGCATATGGTATTTTTTTCTTAGGTGCACATTTTGTCTGGGCCTTCAGTTTAATGTTTTTATTCAGCGGCCGTGGTTATTGGCAAGAACTCATTGAATCTATCGTTTGGGCTCATAACAAATTACAAGTTTCTCCTGCTACTCGGCCTAGAGCCTTGAGCATTATATAAGGACGCGCTGTAGGAGTAACCCATTACCTTCTGGGTGGAATTGGCACGACATGGGCATTCTTCTTAGTGAGAATTATTGCAGTAGGATAGTGGCTAGGAGGATTTGAAAGGCATTATGGAATTAAGATTTCCCAGGTTTAGCCAAGGCTTAGCTCAGGACCCCACTACTCGTTGTATTTGGTTTGGTAGTGCTACCGCACATGATTTCGAAAGTCATGATGATATTACTGAAGAACATCTTTATGAGAACATTTTTGCTTCTTGCTTTGGGCAATTAGCAATAATCTTTCTATGGACGTCCGGAAATCTGTTTCATGTAGCTTGGCAAGGAATTTTGAATCATGGATACAAGAACTCGACTCTAGTCGTGCTATAGTCGAGGATGTACTTATACTACTCTAAAGAGGGATCAATTAATGGGGTGCATTTTTCTTAGGGCAATTCTAGGCAAGACCTTGAATCACAGGGTTTGTTCCTGGCAACCCAACATTCTTTATCTTGGCGTAGATTGGTGTGATGGGATGAATGCCGTGAAAAAGCTTTTTTCTTTGACCGGAATCAACAGATGTGAACCCATCTAGGATGAGTCAAACATAGGGGGAAGGGCCTCCTGGAAATATCCGGCTCCCTAGTATACTCTACTTGTTCACCTGTGTCAGTTTGGGGTACGGTCAGTTCACCGGGAGGATCGCCCTCCCAGTTTGAAGTTTTTTCCTGGAAGTTTCAACCGTTGTTGACTATGACAA